>NC_055662.1:11437742-11557742 GCF_017976325.1 Chelmon rostratus | reverse complement strand
TGGAGTGATGGAACAAGGATGGACTAAAATAATACATCTGTTACCAAAAATTAATTCTAAGGTAAATAATTGCAAGCAGGCAGTTTTGTTTGTTCGGCCACAATGGATCAATGCTGACAACAAAAAAAAATCTGGTTACACAACTTCTAGTGTTTATGGGCTGACGTTTACAGATTTCTTGTGGTTTTGCTTTAGTTCTTCTCCTCAGAAACCATGAAAGTATTTATCTCGACTGCTTAGTCATTGCAGTCTGTCCTCTGATTTAGAGAGAAAAGCCTGAATGGCTTAGTGTTCTCAAATCCTGCACTTAAGTACAGTTTTGAGGTACTTGTACTTTACTTCAGTAAATGGCCTTGAATTTGTGACTTTATGCGTCCACATCATTTCTGAGGAGAATATTATTCATCTCAGAAGTTTGGTTACTAGTTACAGATTGAGAACAATATTGCAAAATATAATCAACTACTAAATTGTGATGTAATATTGCAGATTAAAGTAACTCTGTATTGATCCTACGATTCACAAATTACCCACAAAGAAGTTCAAATTAGCCCAACCATTACCAGCTGCAAAATTAAGCAATGTACAATTCATTATTATTATTATTCAAGATTATAGTCCAGTAATA
The DNA here is from genome assembly GCF_017976325.1 of Chelmon rostratus. NCBI lineage: Eukaryota > Metazoa > Chordata > Actinopteri > Chaetodontiformes > Chaetodontidae > Chelmon > Chelmon rostratus. The sequence goes on along the minus strand of NC_055662.1, from coordinate 11,557,114 downwards.
TTAGATATATTATTCTGAAATAGGCCATTCTGCTTAATGAGCACTTTTATTGGACTTTTGCTTGCAACAGAGTATTTCTACACTGTGGTATTTCTACTTCTGCTTAAATAAAAGATCTGAGTTCTTCTTCCATCACTGTTGTTTTCTGTCTGTAAGCCCTGCTTCCATTGCCGTGGGATGCTTTACTTCTAACAGATGGGGATTGCGCTTGCCTGCATACAGGCTGCAAATGAAGCCTCCACAGCAGAACAGCGTCCACTTTTCACCAGGCAGAGTCTAAGAACCAGGGATCGACACCAAAAACCTCCACTCAGCCGGTGTGCCACGCCAGTTACTTTTCGAACATGTGTGTGGGCGCCGCAAACTTTCACATGCTCTGCTGTGTTTCTTTTTTCCAGCTCCTCAGCGCCAGTTACATTGTTGGTTTCCCAGTCACCTTCGAATCACGTTCACATTTACTAATTTGCATTTTAATATGTTTTGCAGGACATGTAATGCTGCCTGGGTGACACTGACTGTACACCTCACTGAAAAAGAATACAGAGGTGGTTGCTGGGTGGTTGGATAACAGCACAAAGTTAGTGTTTGCTTAACCCTTCCTATATCATAACTAACTTAAACATAGTGGTAAACGTGTTTTTTTTTGGATTGACAAGCTTTTTTGTTGTTGAGGTATGAGGACTCGCTGGCCGTCAACTAGCCTTCCTAGCCTTTAGCTCGTTAGTGAACTTCCGACCTTACCAAACTGTGAATGTTTTTGCCATGAGTGACTGAAAATGAGTAAATGAGGTCGTTTACGCAATTATTCCCAGAGCAGCAGCAGTCTGTGAGAAATGTTTGCATGCCTAAAACTCTATTTGCACACATTACTGGCATCTGATGCTTGATCTCCTCTCAGACAAAACGATGCAGCCAGGACAACCTGGCCAGTCAGACAAATGTGTGAGCAACACAGCATCTCCGGCATATTATTCTGGCAACCATGAAATGTTTGGTCAGACATCAATCTTTCTTTTTCCTTAATGCAGAAATAGAGGTCATGGCTTCTGACGTAATATGCAGCCTGTCTGCACTTCTAAGATGGAAGTCTAGCCCGATTTCAAGGTAGACTGCCCGGCTAAATTTAGGAGCTGTAATTCATTCATCACCCAGTTAGTGAATGCACCAGAGATGCCCATTCTTCTTCCTAGGTGTTAAATCTGTCCTTCAGGGTCCCTGCCCATGACTTTGAAACAGTCTGCTGAACAAGGTTTCCTCAACACTTTCACCCGCCGCCGTGTGCCTGTATTGTATTCCACGTCCTGTCCTCACATTTGATCTGTCCTGATAAAAAGCTTGCAATAAGCAGGAAAAACAGACGTCGTCTACCTGTTTTTTTCGGTTATTACTCAGTATTAGAGATGTTTTTTCCTTTAGTTTGCAGGATTTGTAACCAACCAGCACTTTTCCACCGTGTGTGCATGTATTATGACGCCAGCTCGTAAAGACCGAGCACTCCTCTCAGGGTCAATGCCGGGTATTGATCTGAGGCGGGGTGGGGGAGTGAGCTTATTGCTGTCGTAAATCAGCAGTGGGATTGAGAAAAATCAACGCTAAAGCTCCTTGCATTGACCCTTCACTTAGTAAATCCATGTCGAACGAGAACAACATGAGTGAGAGGTGCATTAAATTGCAAACAAAAGTGGGCCATCAGTGAAACATCAGCTTGCTGAGAGGCATGTGGGCTGAAGGGCTGGATGTGATCTCTGTGGGTCACAGATGAAGGCAGGTGGAGACCATCCGGGGAGGAATCAGTACAGACTATATGTCATAAATTTGACTTCTCCAGATGCCAGAGAGAGAGAGACGTGTGCCATTTGGACAACAAAGAAATGACATTGTTAAATTTTTCACTCAGCTCGGAGAATACTGAATACACAACTTGATTCATGAATACAGAGAGAAAGCAAAGGTTCTTTTTTAAGCTTAAATACTTGAGGATGAATCTAACTCTGAACTCACCCACATATACTACTATCTTATGAGTACTGTTTAAGCTCAGACATTTCGTCTGGACAATCAAACCAAAGCATTTGTTGCTGCAGACTGTAAATTTTAATTAACTTCGCAACTATTACAACTTTTAATGCAATTAAGACATAGTCTGCAACATCTTAGATTACTCAGGATCACCAATAATGTCTCCTTTGTCACTGAATATAAATCAGTGCAATAAATACCTGTAGCTATAATATAGCAGCAGGATCAATATGAGCATCTCCAAAGTGAAAAGAGTTGCTCTGCTCATTAAAAACCTTGTTCTTGCTCGCAGCTCGTCACGTATGGCTGCTTGGTCAGGACCCCTTGGCGTCACTTTTTAAGCATTTTTCAACATGAGTAATCTAAGCTGTTGGAGCTGCCTAAAATGTCTTAATTGCATAAAAAGTTGATTTGACATACTAACTACGCTAATGTCAAAAGATGGGAAAGTATAGTTCAAATTTTAACCAAATGTTGAGAAAATCAGTGAAAGAAAATGCGAATGAATGCTTGTTATTAGGAGCTGGTTCATCAAGATAAGCGGTAGGCAGCAATTCTCCATTCAGAAAAGCATTATATCATTGCAGAGAAAGACACAACAAGATAATGTAATAGCAGCTAATGTTGCTAGTTGAAAGCACTTGAGGAAATGCACTTTCTACCACTGGCCTTTCCAACACCAAAAAGAGCAAATGTGGAAGCAATAATGTGGTTTTAACCGTGTGGTCATCTGCTCTCACTGAAGCTGCTAATGTTAACACTCCTGGCTAACTATCTTACTACCAGCAAACTAGCATCACCTCATCTCATTCGCGCAGAACTGCCACATCCAACATTGGGAACATGGGGTCAGTTGTGGCACATGAAAAGTTTCCACGCGTGTCTGTTCTCTAAAGCATTAATCGTTGCATAATGGAGGTCTGCTGAATAGCAGACACTGACTTTTCACTCTGTCTGGTGTCAAGTCCAAAACCATCCATGTTTCCTGTTGAGCATGACTCTGCTGTCATTCCATATTTCCAAGAGGCAGAATTGAAGGGGCACATAAATACATGCAGGAGTCCATTTTCCGTATTTAAATGCAAGGATTCCTGATTAAGATTTATGATGAGATCTACAATCACAAGGCCTTAATTGCACTGAAAATGAAAGCAATATGGTCGGGTTGTGTTAGTGTAGCAGCAGCAATCAATTATTGGGTTTTCCCTGAATAGCATTAATTGATGTGAAATTAGCATCCACGCCTTCAGCTCTGAGCCCATTATCCGGCGATTACGTTGCAGAAATAAAAAATGAGAGTCAATTCATTTGAGCAATTTCACAGTCCAAAAAACACACTCACAGATTTGGAGGAAAAAAATGATTAAGTGTGCTGCTGAGTAATGATAAACTTCTCAAGTATCCTGTTAATTAGACGGTTTGAGAAGTTAGTCAGCGGGTCAGGCTCGTGAAAACATTTCGTATGAGCTTTTGAGAAAGCAAGAAATGGGATACTGAGGCTTAGGTTACTCTTTGTTGCTTCAGCATTACAGCATTTAAATGAGTTGAATCAAATCAACAATAGGAAGCAAGATGGGAAAAAAAATCACAAGTTTGTGATTAAATTTAGAGCCGAACTGAAAAAGATGAAACAATTGCACAGATCTTGTTAACACACTCACGTCGCCTTGTCAACCACCTTTTGGCAAGGAGAGCACCGGTGGAACTTTTCTTTCCTCCGTTCACTGGGCAGGATTGGGCTAACAAGAGGGTCAGCGGCAGTGATGGAGGAGACGGGCAGCCCCGGAGGGATGCATTACTCAGTGCTTTAATCGTCGCAATGATAATCATCTGTGGCAGGAACTGCAGGGAGGCAGTTAGGGCCTATTTGCAGCTCAGTCAAAAGTGCACACGCTCAAATTAATGATCTTGGTGGTGGAGGAGGAGGTGAAGGGGCAGGGAGATCATAACCACCCTTACGTCCTTGATGGTGACCATGTTGATGAGTTTGATGGCTTGGCTGGAATCATTAGACTTTATTTGAATGATATATTATATATTATCAGTTTAAGACGGATGTGTCTGACTTTAGCTTTAAAAGAGAGTGTTGCTCACTTTCTTCATTAGCATCACTCCCCCTTTAACCTTCCTGTTATGTTGAGGGTCCAATTGACCCATTTTAAAGTTTGTTAAAAAAAAAAGTTAAAATTATACACTTTGCAGCTACATATGATATACTCTCTGTCAGAGCTTTACAAAATGAGCAGCAGAAGTAAACAGATGACAGCCCTGGAGGCTCTGGAACTCATCTTTGATCATGACAGTGAAGTAGAGGAGGGTGTGTCTGAAGATGAAGACCATCTGGAGGTCAATTCTGAATTTGATGATTCTGATTATGAACCAAATGAGGAAACTGCTTTTCATATTCCTCCAAGCAAGACACTCACATCAAAAAATGGTGAAATACAGTGGTCTTCATCCCCAAGTATACGTCAGGCAAAGCTGTCTGCAGAAAACATAATAAGGACAGTGCCAGGGCCCACTAGGATGGCAGTGACTCGTGTGACGTCAAGTCAGCTTTTGAGCTGGTCATTTCCAACTCAATACAGAAAATCATTCTCAAAATAACTAATCTATAAGGAAGGCTGCAGTAATGCGGTCGTTGTACTGGTCCGAGTATTATTCACTTGTGGTGAAGAAGGAGCTGAGCCGAAAGGCAAAGCTCTCGATTTACCAGTCAATCTACGTTCCTACCCTCACCTATGGTCATGAACTTTGGGTCATAACCGAAAGAATGAGATCTCGGATACAAGCGGCTGAAATGAGTTTCCTCTCCCTTAGAGAAAGGGTGAGGAGCTCTGTCACTCGGGAGGAGCTCAGAGTAGAGCCGCTGCTCCTCCACGTCAAGAGGAGCCAGCTGAGGTGGCTCGGGCATCTTTATCGGATGCCTCCTGGACGCCTTCCTGGGAGGGTGTTCCGGGCATGCCCCACCGGGAAGAGGCCCCGGGGAGGACCCAGGACACGCTGGAGGGACTATGTCACTTGGCTGGCCTGGGAAAGCCTTGGGATCCTCCCGGAAGAGCTGGAGGAAGTGTCTGGGGAGAGGGAAGTCTGGGCATCCCTGCTTAGACTGCTGCCCCCACAACCCGGCTAGAAGACAATGGATGAATGGATGGATGGATAAGGAAGGCATGTTTTGGGGGTGTGGAAGGGGAAGGAGCTGGATAAAGTGCATTTACATGCATATTTGGGGGTCCTCATCCTGGCTGGAGTCTATAAGTCAAAGAATGAATCAACAGCCAGTCTGTGGGATGCAGACACAGGCAGTGCCACAGTGTCTCTGGAGACCTTTCATATTTTCCCTAGAGCAATCGAGAAACATGGACTGTCAGATGGGAGAGAGACAAGCTGGCAGCTATTAGGACAGCGTGGGACAAGTAACCAGTGATTTATATATTTGTGTTGTCAATAAACAAAAAAAAGTACACAAAAATGCACAACATGTGCTTTTGAAATCAAATAAACGTCACAATCAAATCTGGTTTGATTTGCCCACAAAATATAATTTAAAAGCTACTTTGTGGAGTAGAAATGGAGATAATTCAGCCATTGCTGTTCTCAGGTTCTCACTCAGTTTCACTGGAGTCCACCTTTGGGAAATCGTCTCTGTGTTCTTTCCAAGCAATTACTCTAATAGAGCGGTCCATGAAATTTACTACTGTTACTAATCCCTACCTGCTGCTTATCAAATCTACACCAAGCAACTTTGCAGGAGGGGACTTCTAAATGGCAGCAGGATTAAAAAAAATCAAGCTTCATTATTAGGGGTGAAAAGTAAATCCACTGAAGTACCACACTTGTATTTTTTATATAATTTTTTTTACTGGTAGTATTTCAGACTGAAGCAGTGCAAAGAAAACTTAAGAAGACTAAAAGTCTCCAGTCATGCTGCACAGTGGCGCTGCTAACATACAGATGTTAGGCTGGTATAATGTTTGCCATTTTTACTCTCATTTCAGCATGTCAGCATGCAACATTTGCTAATTAGCACCAAGCCCAAAGTACAGCCATGGCTGATGGGAAGGTCATCAGTTCTGAAGTATTTGGTCATAACCGCATTGGATAAGCTGGAATTTTGACCTGATAATGGTGCTCAAGGAAAAGTCAGGGAATCATCAATGTGATCAAAATTCATGAATGTTTTGTTGAAATCCATCGAATGTTGTTGAGATACTTCTCTCAGTGGTTAGAGGAAGAAGACAGTGGATCACCTGAGTCATAGGTTTCTCCCTCTGGACACCATGAACACCTGCACAAATTCATGGAATCCATCAAACGGTTGTTGAGACATTTCAGTCTGGACCGAACGACTGGCAATGCCACCCCCAGAGCCACCGCGTTAGCTTAGCATAGCAAAAAACATTTCAAGTCATAGATCATGGTTTTTGCACAGCTCACACTGTATACTCACAATTCCCAGTGGTCTGTGATTTTTTCACAGGACAATGAAACAAAATGTCCAAAGTTTCAAGCTGGGTGTCCCAAGTCCCAACAAGTATCTGTAAAACATAAAAATGTCCCAGTTTTCAACACTAGCTGCCAAATTGTCCTAGTTTAAACCACAATTAAGTCAATAATTACAGTATTATACTTGTTTTCAGTGCTTACGTAGATGTTCATCATGCTCTGTCCCACTCAGTATTATCAAACCTGATATAAAAAAAGAAACAACGCACCACATGCTCGAATTTAACATTGATTTACTGTGTGTGTGTCAATCAATCAGTGTGTCATAGTCAAGGCAGCCAGTGAGCACCAGGGAAGTAGCTCTTTCTGACAGCACCTGTCAGTATGCTGTCATGCCGAAGAGAAGGTCGGCTCTTTTCTGAAAAGCTCCAGGAGGCTTACTCCTCCCTTAGGAAAGGACCCGGCAATTAAAACGCTGCGTTCATGGCGTCCATGATTTTGAAAGGTGTGCTCAGTTGGTGTGAAGCGCTAAGAGCTGAAATAATTGTCCCCCATTGTGATGAAAACGCCTATGGTGCACGCGTATGCTCATGCATGAGTGCGCGGTGCACTTACAGGTTTAAAAATATGTCACCTTAAGCGTAAGCTCTGAGTTGTTGCCTTGCTGAGCCTGTTTTCAGCTGGATAGAAGGGCGGAACAACAGAGAAATTCAACTTTCACTTAAACCTTGACCTGCTTGAATGAACTGCCGAATGCACCAAATTTCACAGTGAAGTAAAAAAAAAAAAATAAAAGCTGGATGTTCCTGCATGCTGTCATGGTAGAAATATTGCCTCTCTGTTGCCTTCACTGTGACACCTTATCGTAGCAGCACCTAGCCATTAACTCGTACAGATTCCACTCTTTATAAATCTCTTTATCCATTACACATTCAGACACTATGGGATACTGAATGCTGAGCTCTTTGCATTTCACTTATAGCAGGATGTCTTAACACGAAACATCACTGCACACTCTTTAATGCCTGTCTGTGACGTGTACGAGCTTTTACCATGATAAGATGTCTGAAAGCCTCTGAGGTGAATCACTGAGTAAGCAACTGATGGTTTCCAAATTAAAGTATAGTAGCCATCAGCCATTCTGAACCACTGTTTAAGATGAAGCACTCAGCTATAGCGTCTGTCCAGGATTATTACTGGTGTAAAGATATGAGGTTTATTACAGTCTGTCTCAACAGCAGGGTTTGTAAGTGTTGCTATGGTTCCCAACAGCAGCACAGTGGATTTGAAATGAAACGATAACTGCAGGTTAAAGTGCTGACTCTCAGCTTTGCAGTAAATGTGTTTAAGGATGGTCACATCAGTAAGCAGGACCTTTAGCACTTTTAACATATAATTCCCCAGTTTTAGTACAATGCAGCTGGAAAATGACCCGAAAAAACCACACATGGCAATCAAAGAGTTTTAAGGGACAAATAGCGATATGTTTGCGGCAGTCAGTCACCTGATGTAATGTCCGAACAATAGCATAGCTGAAACGCACATTAGTCCTTTTCAACTGTTTGCACACCAACCTCAGGTACCTAGAAGTCTGGCGACATGTGCTGATGCCTTCGGGGAACCATTACCATCATAGGAAATTTGATGCATTATATCTCTCACTCACTATGTCACATAAATTCAACTTCAATTTTTTTCTGAACTGTTCTTCTTTCAACAATTTTTGTTTTAACATTTTTTTCTTTAGACATTTTTTTTTCATTTTGACAACAGGTGATCAATCTCTTTTCTTCCATCCTCTTTTGGTATCAGGAAGAATGACTTCCAGCCTGAGGGCCGATGTGCTCACTCGACCTGAGCGAGTGACAGTAGGTGTCCCTTGTGTGTGTGGAGCAGCTGCTCCAGCCGACGTGTCTGTGTTTCTGTGATCTTTGTTTGTTTCAGTCCCACAATCCTCAGACACCTCTTCAGTGACCTGCTCCTGAGATGGAAGTGTGTGTGTGTATGTGTGTGTTGGTACTCTGGGTGGTTTCATCTGCAATGTCCCCCTTGAGCCGTGTTCACAACATGAGATTTGTAAGTGGACCCGGCTCCTCGGACAATACCTGGTGTTGTCCATTGTTTCTCATTGTCCGGCGTCATGACAACACTTTCTCCCGGGTTCAGCAAAGATAGATTTCTCACCCCGTTCCTGGGGTTGTAGAAGTATGCTGGTCTCTGCTTGGCGGCTACATTTGCTTGCCTGATTTCTTCCTTGTCTGGCCAGCTTGGGTCTTCAGTTTTCAGACAGGGTGGTTAAAGCTGGCCATGTTTTCCATTCCATTAGCAACTCTGCAGGATTGACACTGCTAGAGGAAGAAGGCATGGCCCTGTATATCATCAGAGCCAGGAGGGGATCTTCCTGCCTAAGAATCCCGATTGCTACCTGTACAGCTCTCTCAGCCTGTCCAAAACTCTGGGCATAATGTCTAGATGAAATCATATTTCTCACTGTACTGTCTGAACTCCTCTGAAAGTGCCTCTTTTTATTCACACAGATTTACACCTACTTTTTGCAGTGGTCTAGAAGGTAATAGTGGTTCTTTCCTGTCTGTGCTTCTGTTCTGTCTGCAAAACTTACACTGAGTTTATTTTGTTGCAATGTTCTGTGAAATTGTCGGCCACCAAGCTGACTGGTTGGCTGTCTCTCTGTATTTCACTAACCCTTGGAGACCATCGTCAATCCCTTCAATTGTCTCCGTCCTAAAAAGAGGCGGGAATCACAACCCTGACCACTTAACCATCTACCTCCGTCAACTCTTGTCCCACTCATCCCAGGGCCCCTGCAGAGAGCATCAGCTGCTGCCAGTGTCTTTGCTGGTGCGTACACAGCCTCTGCATAGAAGTGCATGACTCTCATCAGCAGCATCTGGCACCTTATTGAGACATTGTCAAGGTCTTTACTGTTCATTAAGGAGTTCAGGGGCTTGTGGTCAGTAATCAGTTTAAAGCTGTCTTAGCTCTGTTCAGTTTGAGGCCAGATGCCTTCATCACTTTCAGTGCCTGCTCTAGACTTTTTATCATGGATCTCCTCGGTTTCTCCGTGGGCTATGATGACCTTCTGTTCCTTCCAGCCCCTGTAAGGTGAAGATTTCTGTTGTGATTAGTAGGACGATCTATCTTTTAAGTAAAAGATTCAAATACTACAAAATGTTAAGATACTGTAATGTTAGTAATTAAAGTAGAAATGGTAAGTAATGCTATTCCAGTACTCACTGTGTGTGTGTGTGTGTGTGTGTGTGTGTGTGTGTGTGTGTTTGTGTGTGCACATGTACTTTTTGCCATCCCTGCATAAGTCAGTGCCCCACTTTGACCCCTGTCAAAAACGTCTGGACACCGTTAGCGATAAACCCATTCACACGTTCTGGCTAATTTAACATCTGGCTGAGCAGTTGAATATTAGCCCGTTGATCTACACAGTTATTCTGTTTAGCGTGCATTATCCCTGTGACTATGTAAATAAACAGATTCAAATGTGTCAGGCCGAGTAATCTTTGAGTCTTGGCTGCTGGTGACTGCATGTAAATTGAGCTTCACTGTACAACTGGATGAAGGAGGATGAGGATGAAGGCAAAATCCCGAAAACAAGCTGAGAAGGATTCTTGTAATTGATTATGATTGTTTGTAGTCTAACTTATGTGTTGTTTGTTTCTTGTATTCCAATTCTGTCCCTCCAATATGAATGTAAACACCCTGAAATCACACGTTTTCTCCCCTCCCTTCACATGGCGCGCAGTATATAATTACACAAAAATGCGTAATGTATACAAATAAACATAAACCAAAAAACAGCATCAATCATAACAAACAGAGGTAAAATCTACTGATTTATTTCAAATCCTCTGTGCTGGAGTGCAGAGCTAATTCACTAATACATCACCATGCGACACCGTATGACTTGCATTAAACAGCATTTATACATATAGCAAATCTTCTCCAGGTGAATATAGAAATCCAACCTTTCAGTTTAATAACTACTAATATATCAGAAAAACAGTGATATCTCACTCGTCCTTTGTTTTCCTGCGCAAATATTTTATTGTATTTCTCTGCTGAAAGATCATTTGAACTAACATGTTCCTTCTAATATCCTGAACTCTGGAAATAGTGAGTGCTGTGCGGGGAACAGTTTGGATGCAATGACAAATATGGCATGTCAAAATGCACAGGGAGCGGCTATATTGTGCCTCACCCTGACTCGATCCCGTAATATTAAATCTGTCAGGCATAATTGGTTTCCTACCAGATAAAAGCATAAAACTGCAGGGAAGACACTGTTCCCAGCTCACCACCATCTGTGCTCTGCGATGTGACACTGCAGCAAGACTTAATGAATTATTAGGTCATTAAACTGAATGTGTTTATAGTCGATGCTCCATCTACCACCTTTAACCCCCTTTTGGCTCCTATTCTGTACCCTGATTCACCTATGACACCTATCGGCACCCTGCCTGCACCTGCCCCAAAAGATAGAAATACGCGGCCATACAGTAACTGCAGGGTTTTCTTCAGGAACAGCCACAGGACAGGTGTGGTTCCCAGTTATAGCCAAAACCTGGCAGAAGCCCCAAAGCACACTTCAAACAGCGTTCGGTTGTAGAGACACAGCTCCCCTGCACCTCGCATATGTGCCGATGATCCGAGCTTGAAGCCATTTTCACCTCTGCCAATGAGACTGGAGGGAGATACTGTTTTCAGCTGTGTTTGGCTGATTGTAGCAACATATATTCAAAAAAATTCACACATATTTTTGCAATAATATGGCTAGCCTTTGGCCCAAGGATCACTTAACATTTGGTGCTGATCTGGATAAGGGAATTCTTCCACGAGGGGATCATTATAACTCGCACACATCATTATCCATCCAGGAAAGTATTAAAATTCCAACCCTGTCACCTGCAAAATGTCTATACTGCAAATCTGTTCTGCCAAATAGGAGCAGAAAGAAATGTAATTGCTGCCTGGATTATGCTCTGTAGCAATGTTTCTCTTCCAGTCCAGGAAGTATGACATAATGACATTACACAGAAGTCATGGGAGGAGGTCGTAGTTTGGATACACATTTAAAAAGTCACGTAGCCCGTCTTGTGCTTCACGTCAGGGTTTACTTTTTCAATATCATCAAACAGCACCATGATCTTTCCTTAACCTTAAACCAGTTTGTTTGTTTGACACGCTCAATATGTACATTGGCAGTGAACAGTTTGCAGACACTTTCAATAAAAATATTTCCCCATCAGTTTGATTTAAAAAACTCATGATTCAGGCTTTACAATGTTTCCCACTAAATGAATGAACTGATGCAAATTAAACATGATTTGGACTTTCAAATCAGTGCATCAGCTGTTACACTAGTGAGGTTTTACTGAAAAGTCAAACCAAAGTCAAAACATCCCAATGCCTATTTAACTGATATTGCTTGGATGAGTCCTCTTTTCAAGAGATCTCAGTTTTTCTACAGATAACTGTATTGTGCATACAGCTATTCTTTTGGGAGGCTACAACTTCCTCTTGTAGTGCAAACATTTGGGTGGTGCAACCGGCAACGGCCGGCCCAGCTGCCAGAATAAAATGTTGCCATTGTGAGTTTCTGCAAACCATGAATATGTTCAATTTGATTATATTTTATTTTTTTTTATCATATCATTGTTTCTACAATCGGGAGGTCAGTTAATTTTTTGTCTGTTCACTCACTAATTGATAAACTGACTAATATTTTTTTCAGGTTGGAGCCTGAGGAAACAATTCTGCTCTTTTACACTTTGATATGAGCTCCATGGTTGATTTCGTCTGAGACGCTGTTTGCTGTTGACCAATGAGATCAAGCTTTTGCCTTCCAGAAAAAGGATAAATGCCAATCACAGAGCAGGATTGGGAATATCAAACAGACGTTGCTTTAGTTCAGCCAGAGTACCAAAGCTGCGCTCAGCTGATCGGCATCTCAGTCACGCTCTGTATCATCAGCTCACTGGTGCGTCATCTGTTCGCCTACCAGCTGACTACTAACATCCAATCACATTTATGCAAGTGTGCTAGACAGCACCCCAAACTCCTCCACATGTGATTAATGCTTTGGTGTTGTGTTAGGAGGATCGCTTCTTCCAGCCGAGTCATTGTAACTGCAGAGCTTTCACAAAATCTAACTGTTTAACAATTTGCAATAAACGCTCAGTGAGTTCACGTATGTGTGACTAAACTAGCAAAATTATAAACAACCCTTGAGGGTCTCAGAGAGGTTTGTCTCGCTTTTGCTCATCTAAGTCAGGGATGCGAGCAAATTACCTCTTGTTTTCCCCGTGCCCTTTTCCTTCATCCCGCATTTCCACTTCTCCACTTTAATCACAGACAACATGTTTTTCTTCAGCTGGAGAGGACTGAGGGCGAGCATTGTACCTTTCACAAAAGGTAGCTAAGACACAAACACCACAGTGACAATAGCGTTCAAAAAACATAAGCTGTTAGTTGCTGGACATGTGTTTTCAGTGTCGCGGAGAGAAATAACATCCTGCCTGAAGCTTCTTGCTTTGTTGTGAGATTTGATGGCTGGCAGCGGGGATGCAAGCCCTACTTAATGAAAAAAAATAAAAATAAAAATAAAAATAGCCTGAAAATACAGCAATGGAAAATCCAAAAATGACCATGTGCTGGTTCTATTTGCTGGAGCTGAAAAAAACTAGATAATTTTATGATTTTTTCACTCTTTCACCAGCTTGGCTTGTGTTGTGTCGAGATGATGCTGGCACCACGAAGGAGCAGATGCCTCTGATTAGCTGCCATTAGTCCTCTGTGGCGTCACACAAACATATTCCCGCTTCCCCTCATGAGCGATCGCAGGTCCAAAATTATCTTCTGCCAGTGATGTAAATGAGTGATTGTGTGTGTGTGTGTGTGTGGCAGAGAGTGATAAACAGGGAGATTAATGACAAAATGGCACAAGAAAACTGAGGATGCATGACACAGAAAAGCAGAAAGAAGTCAGAGAGGTATCCAACCACTGCTCTCACACTTCCTCTCTGTCCGCTGGGACACAAATTCGGGTTGGATGACACCGTCAGACCAGGAAGACAGGATCCTTGCAAGACTGGTCCAGAAGATTAAAGCAGGACAGCTGGCTTTGAAGCTGGCTCCGCTCTGTGGTGACTGGAGTGAAGCGGGATGGAGAGCTGGATTGTTGTTCTGCCCAGTACTTGAGCTTCTTTTCCCTCGGCTGCAGAGACAGCAGCTCTTCCATGGTTTGGACACAGAACCAGCACTAATCTTACACTCCTGTTCAAAATAAGAGTCTGGTACAAGACACAGGCCAAACTAAAGCAATAAGAGATACAGTCATTTCAAACAACAAAACTCAGACATAACATGGTGATGGTGAACTGATGCTGATGTCATGTGTCAGCAATGAAGCCAAGGAAGGACTGTTTTTTTTTAATTGCACTTTTGTTAAAAAAACATGTTAAAGTGAGATTGATGAGGAAAATAAATCTGATTCAAGTGTAATGAACTACAGTGAGTGCCTGTGGTTCAGGTGGGAGAGCAGGTGGGCCATTATTTGTAGCTTTGGTGGTTTGATCACATGTTGAAGTGTCTTGTTGAAAACCGAGAAGCCCATAATTGCATATCTGCACATGCTGAGAAGTGAGAGAAAAGCAGCTTTAGAGAAAAGTGTCAAAAGAATACAGTTTAAGTGCAAACTTGTGCAATTATTATAAGATGAAAGATAGCACATTTGAGCATAGCTGTTGCAACAGGCCTCTCTGGTTAAAGCTGGTTTCTGTAAGATTTCTAGTATCACGTTGCACAAATTGGTGAGTGTGAAAATAAAATTCAGGTCCTCCTGGATGTTTTACATTATGTTCCTGATCTTGGCGAATAACTCATGTCATCATTAAACTGGCAATAGACAAATGTTTGTACAATATACAATTGAGAAGTAAATGTTGATTGCACAACGTAATGGCTGTAGAATAATGACACCATCTGCGTTTAGATTGGTTTCCCATAAGCCTCAATTTCACTATGCAGCTCTGTTAACCACCAGGTACGATCTCCCGGGAAAATGAAGGATGACTGGTGGTCATTTCTATCTGCTTTCAGGTCTCCATTAAAGACTAAATGAATGAATGAACTCAAGACTTTTCTCCAAGTATTTTCTTCTACTCCCCCTCCTGCTGTTGTTATTTAACAATACTCAAACTATGTGTATGTGTGTCTCGATCAGCCAGTACTGGCAAACAAGGGGAGACATTTATCTACCAATCATCAAGCACCTTTTAAATAATTCCAATGTGCAGGAACAACTTTGACCTCCCTCTGTGCCTTGAAAGCTTTTTTAAAAAAAGACTGATCTCCTGCCTGCTCGTCTCATTCTGATCTACATGGATAATTGCAGAACTTGACGTCTAAATACAGATACAGACGCCTAGCAGGGTGCCTGTTCTTCTCATAGATAATAACAGTGTGCATAGAAATATTCTTGTCCCGGCACATGTTACACAGAGAATGAGCTGAGGGGGAAGCAAAAGCACATATGACAAAAGCTGCAATGTTTGTTGTCGTAAATTGTTGTAGTTACGTCTGCCGAACCGTGGAGAAAATCTATGGTGTCATTTCGGGGCATTAGGTGATCTATAAATCCTCTTCTATTCATCAGAGGCGTGTAGAAACTACAACAACAGTGAATGCATCTTTGTCTCTTCTACCCTCCCTGATTTACACCCGGTTATAATTGCTATATAAAAACAATTAATGTCACCTACTCACTGTATGACGAGCTATCCCTTTTAATGATTGTGACTTCCTTGCATTTGGCAATAATTGTGCAAACTATATAATCCTTTAAGCTAAAACGATTAATAATCATTTTATTAATCATTGCATACAGCATACAGCAGTCACAAAAACTGTGAAATCTATATTTCCTAATTCACATAATCTCTTACTAAAACACAGGAAAGGGGTATTCATTCATTCATTCATTCATCCACTTCCCTGAAACCCCCCAGTTTATAGTACGTCCTGTGAAATAAGTTAAGCCCTCAAACTTAAGCGTAGTCCTGGTAGTAAACCTTACTTTGGGTGTAAAATGATATTTTAAAGGGAAAGTGTGAGATGCGATCACACATTAAATCCAACATTAATCACTAGTTACAAACTTCACTAAATTGAGACAAACCCATACAGACGAATGGAAATAGACAGAAACCGGATGGGCAGTGCAAATAAGGGATCATCGTCTTTTATCATCGAGAAGTTCTAATCGGTGAAAAGAGGAGAAAAAAAACAAACATTTTCTTGTGGTTTCTGAATACTCAGTTGTAAAAGCCTTAACAAAGGTAACGGTCTTTAACTGCACCGGCTGCACATTATGTCTTTATGTCGGGCCAGCTGGAAGCAGCCGTTGAAGGGACACAGTCTGCTACCAGACCACAGTATTTTCAGGTACGGTTTCTAATAAGCAGGCGATTATTTCATGTTGGAGTGAGAGCAGAACAAAGCTTCAGTGTGGCAGATCTCATCTCAACCGGAAACACTGACTGCAGCTACGGGAGCAGCTGGCTGGTGATGTGCTGGTTGCGACGTGAAAGAATGCGAAGCTTCGCTCTCGGGGAGCTTAATGGTCTCTGTATTGTCATACAGGTAGAGGTATACAGTATAGTGCCTCCCTGAAGCGAGCCCCCAGCTGTGGCGCACAAAATAGCTCGGAAGTGTTTCCAGTAATTGTTCCGGCTCCACGCAGGGACGAAAAGCAAACATTTGGGAGATAAAAGATTTGCCTTTAAAAGACATCTTCATACTGTCTTCTTGAGTTTCTTAAGATTGTGAATATAAAAATGAGCCTGGATCCTGTGATCTTGTCTCTGAGGCCAGTAGCAAAAACTCTTCATTTGACCTGTGCTGTTTATAAAAACCCTGTGAACTAGCTAATATATGCTGGTCACTGATTGCTGTTGATCATTTATTTGATTTTCATCTGAGCTGCAGGTTCAAGCAGGATGTCCAGTTTCTCTGGGTTGTAATGTGCATTAGGTGTCCTGCTGTGCAAACCTTTTCCCCTTCAGGTTGAGATTTGTGACTTCCTGTTCACGAATATGGACCCTTAGCCATAACCAACACTAGCACCAATCAGACAAATCTATCAACCCAATCACTGATATTTATTTGTTCTTCCTTTGGTTTTCTCTAACTAAGTGTTTCAGTTCAGTAGACTTTTTCTTGGGAATCTTTTTCCACATTGGTTTTGATTTTATCTCTTTGGACCTAAACCTAAACTTTGAAACTTTATGAGAATTAAACTTTTTAAAAGACTGTAAAACAAAGTAATTCAGCAAGAGCAAGTTTTATAAAAGACATAAAACTATCAAGCAAGGAAACACAGTGTCTCTGGTCACAGAGCCACAGTGGTTTCACACCTGCAGTGTGTGAGTGTGTGTTTTCAACCCATACATACAAAACACAAAGGGAATAAATGAAGGAATACGACAAGTACATCGCTGCTGTCCATCAAACTATCCCAGCCTGGAGAAATGCAGAATGCGGCCACTGCTGGCTTTGACATGTCACACAGCACACCTCTGTACACAAACATGCCTTTTGATGACCTTATTTATTCAAAACATTGCAGCTGTTTGGTTTTCTATTCATTGTATATCTAATGACATAATAATAACCCCAACTCAGAGAAGAGGCTTATGTTGCAGGTGTGGTCCTGAGAAGCCAGTTCAGCTCTGGAATCCATTTGAATCCATAAATTCAAGCTGACCACAGCTGCCGCCCTCAATGAAAGAGCAACAGAAAAGAGCAATAAACTTTAAGAATCGACCTTTAAAGGGTCAAGTGTTTGACAGTGGCAGTTCTGGGCGATTTAAACCACATGGGCCAGAATGGACCCTAAAACTAAGTGCACACTTAGGTAGTGGTGTTTTTCAGGAAAGAAAATGTGAGAAAAACCAATAGAGATGTGTCACGTTTAAAAAATAAAGTACTAAGTGAGAGACTGCTGGTGTCATTTTACAAAAAAAAGATAGCATATTTGGGTTTAAAGCACTATTGCATGGTCGCAAGAATACACTGAGTCAACAGATTGATAAAAAAGAAACAATGCACAACATGTCATACAGATACAGGACTTACACACTCATAAATAGCTTTAAAGATTGATTGAAATGGGGAAATTCAATTTTAACACAGCCAAGACAACAAACAGTGACGCAAAAGTGTCAGTGTCCAAGCAAACCGGGCACATTTAACTAATACGTCTTCCAATACGTCTTCCACAACGTCGTATAAATCTATGTATTTTAATGCATTTTGATAGGAAGAATAATTACTTAGGAAAGAAATGTGAGCACATAGACAAAAATTGGACAAGAATCCAACGCAAGACAAATCACAGGTATTGGCTTTTTTTAGCCTTTTTTATTTTTTTAGCTGTTGGGTGAGCTGTAGCCAGGTAGACATGAAAATAATTGACTTTAAAGTTGGTGGTTGCTACACCCATCAGAAATGTTGAATACGTGAAGGTGCAGCATTAGAGAGCAAAAGGAATGAGGAAATCTTGTCATTGCAAGATCTTTAGCAGCACAAAGACCCAGAAGAGTCTGACTTCTCTCTCATACATCAGACATTTATTTTGGACAAAGGCTATGTGCCCTGATGCGATCCTTCATCACCACAAACCTCGAGCAGCCTGATAAGGGCCTTTTTTGGAATAGAAGATAACAGACAGCCTGACAGCAGCGAGGTAGGCTGAGTGTTTATTCAAAGCTGCTGCCATGCAGCGCAACTTTATTATAATGTATTAGCACATTTCCCGCTGTGACTATTTCTGAGAGCGAAAATGTACAAGCAGAAACTTTAACTGAAATGAACAAACTATTTCAAATTTATATATTATATCATTGGATTATAATTAGAATGCATTAATGTGTAAGCGGCACTTTAACGTTGCAGCTGGTAAGGTGGGGTAATTATAATTAGCCTTCTTTAAATGCTGCTGGGTAGCTGAATATATTATAATGCATTATAATGGTTTTGTTAATTATATGACAACAATACAGTTGTCATCAGAATTACATGATGACAACATGTACTTCAAGTTAAAAGTATAATACCTCAAAACTGTACTTAAGCAGAGTACTTGAGTAACTGTATTTGGGTACTTTCCATCACTGACTGTCTGAACTGGGTATGGATGGAGAGGTGTTGGAAACCATGGAAACCTGTTGGAACTTGCACATAGAATATGCAAAAAAAATGTATGATGCCAAGAGATTCCAGTCAAAGCCAGAGTCTGGAATGGACTGGAAAAGTACACATTTCAAAGAAATATGATTTTGTTGGCGAACAGAATCCTTAGTGAAAGGGATCGGTAAGTACTCAAACAGAAAACTTTTTAGCTGAGTTGGCTGCAGTGTTTTCAAACGCCGTAACAGTGAAGCAGCTCATTATGTTGATTGAGATGCATTTGGCTCTGAAAACACACAGTTTCACAACATTGTAATATTATTTCAGTTAGTTCTTAATACAACAGATTTCTTCTTCACCAAGAAATGATGGCGAACGTTTAGAAACTCATCTTATTGGGATGTTGGCTGTCCAGGTGAAACCGGACAATCCTTATTACAAATCCTTGATTTGTAATAAGGATTTTTATTTGTTCATTTATTTTTTAATGACAGACTTGTCAGTTGTGTTAACAATCAGCTCATATCCTGACTATAAAAATGCTAATTTTATGGCTTTGATATGAAGTTTATAATCTGGAATCTTGTTTATTTTTGGGTTTGCAGTCAGTGTATCTGTGGTGTCAAGGATCAAAATAACAGTCAACTAACAAACAATGAATGTTTAAATGTCAAACTGTTGAATACAAGACTGAATATTAAACTGGCCTTTCCATGAAGATAAAGACCTGAACAGGTTTTAGTTTTACATTTAGAGTGTCAATATGTATGTGAACACACTGTTCTCAAAACACTCACTAACACTAATCCATTGAATCAAACTGTAAACCAACACAGCTGTGGTAGTTCAGGTTCAGATGAAACCATTTACAACAAACTACTGTGGTTTTATTTTAGCATTTTAAGCAGACAGACAACAAAATGAACTTGAGGACTTTAAGCTCAGTCATAATTTCTACAATGATCAACCAGCATCCACCATTTAACAAATCAGGAACACACTTGATATAAGCTGTACATGTATAGTCCACCCACTCAGGTATTTTCATTCAGCTTCATTAGGACTATGTGAGTGGGTGCAGCCTGTAGTTGACTGACTTCTCAAGACTCTGCTGTTAGTTTTGCTGCTTCTGCTCGAGTGGTGCAAGTGATACTTTTATCATCCTTATGAATACATGATGTGCTTTTGTGTTGTGGACTAACAACAACATGATGCAATATGTACACTGACGACCGTCAATCAAACGGCAGCCTCTGAACGATGCTGCCGATTAACTTCAATGTTTTTGGTTGTTTTCTGGAAGATGTCTCAACACCATCCACTATTTATTAAAAAAATAGTGCAAGAACAGACTACCTACTCAACACCAGCCTAGAATTACAATAGTATGTTGTATAGATTTGAGACACAGCTATAATGCTGCATCATTTACCATAGTTACCATAACTACCTGTCTCTTTTACTTTGAATACCATTCACATGAATATTTAAGTCGTATTTACATAATAAATAATTTTTCTGTAGCTCCAATATGTATAACTTGGCACTAAATATGTTATCCCACACGCCCGGAATGTCGCATCCAGGTCTGGTCACACATGCGCAACATTAGCGCAAATTTGCATCTTTGCACCAGCATTTGCACGTGTGTGACTGCTTTAAGCTGCGTTCACGTCATATATGTGATGGATGACAGAGATGGGAAATTTTCTCATGTTGTCGACAGTGTAGTGCATTATCCATTAAATTTTGTTTCTAATTACCGGTTTTATGAGGAATGCAATGCATTCAGCACATTTGTTAGACCTCAAGGATACACACAATGTGCTTTGGTGAGAATTACTGAATGTTAACAGAAACGTTGTTTACAGGAAGACTCCACTGGCCCTTAAGAGCCATAAGGATGAATTAGAAAGGCATGATATCTTGTTTATATATGATTCCACTTACATAACGCTGACAGATTTCACAAACCCGTCATTTTTCATTGTATAAGAGAGTGTGACAGTCTCAGGATGATTTTTGAGTTGGAAATATAAGGAAGAAAATAATCGAAATCTTAAACTGATTTTAGTTCAAACTCGCCTCCATCACATTCAGTAAGTAGCAGAGATGTGAGGGCTGCTTCTCCATGTTTGGTCACTACATCACTTTGTTTACTCTGTTCTTTTGTTCAGTGCATGATGAGCTTCTTTAGATGACTGAATGCCTTTGTGCATGTGCCGAAGATGAATGCTACTTCTAAAATATCAGTGCCTGATGAATTCATACGCTGGCCCTCTAAGACTGCATGAGTCTCTGCAAGTTATCTGTGCTGGACACATTAATGAATGATGCTTTGAGGAGAAAATGTCTTGTGATCTAGATGTGCCTGTGTGACAAAATCAGCTACTTTTCCCCGACATCCATATCTCAGTGAAATCAGCAAAGCAAGAAGAGAGAAATCGGAAGACTGGAAGACATACTATGATGGTCACGAGCTGGATTTCACGGCGTAGAGCACACACAGTGTTCGCCATAGCTGACTGAATCACCAGGACACCATTGTAGCACACTATTGCTGGCAGAATTAATCACTCTTTTGTTGTTAGCAGTGTTTATTTGTGTGCTCTTTCTCCTCACTGTTGATGATCGTGAGGGGCATTCAAGTCTGAGAAAATTAAGTCCATCAACGCATCTGCCACGCAGAGCGGCTGATTGCAGAATTCCCACATCAGGGAGCAAAGTCCATTATCATTAGTTATCCACAGATATGTGCTGCTGAGAGTCAAGGATGACAGAGCGAGGGGGTGGCAAGGAGGAAGGAGACAGAGAGAGCAGGAGATACGCTGGGTGAGGCACAAAAGAATGAGAAAAGAGAGCTCGATAGAGCCGGAGAGATTGAAAAGAAAATGCAGGGACACATACTCAGGGAGGGGGGAAAGAGGCGGCGAAAAGACGGTGAGGGGAGAAAGTGAGAACAAGGGAGAGCTATTGATTGTCGCCCGTGCACCTGCCATACTGAAAGAAAAAGCACCAGACAAAATCAAATGTCATCATTTGGGAAGAGACTGGCGGGTTCCCCGACTCGTCTCGCACAAGGGCCACACTCGGCTGTCCCCCGCCATTCCCTCCAACGTTCATCAAAATTCATCACCACCGGCCACGGTGAGATCCATCTGAGGCAAACACACGCTGGAATGTGCAGGCATCAATCACTTGTGCACAGAGAAGAAGCTGGTGTGGTGCCCTTTCTGATATCTCAGTGATAAACAAAGAGGCCGACTGAAGCTTTGTGAGTGAGCTCAAGTACAGCGAGAGGGATTAAACACAGTATTAGCACAAGAGCTTCCATTCATGGGGCTTTTGAGTCTTCTCTTACAAACTGTTTAGGTTTGGATGTGTCCTGATGGTCACTTCTTTAAATCAGAACAACCTTTACAACAACAGTCCTGTCATAAAATGTCCAGTGAGTGTTTTCCATTGGTCAGGTTAGGTGCCAGCAGCCAATCGGGGAAGCTGTCCCTCAGCAGGTAGAGCAGGTGATGTCCTGGAGCAAAACACTGGACTCCAAACTGCAGCTGGTGGTCAGGACGGGCGCTCGCAGCCTCAGTGTTTGTGTGGATGTGAGGCAAATTGTGAAGTGCTTTGAATAGCATATAAATGCAGCCCACACACACGCACACACACACACACACACACACATGAGTGATGGAAAGGAAGTGTCCGATTTCGTTTGTTTTACCTGCTAGGCTTGAAATGCCCACCTATAAACTATTACACCTGCCAGCCAATTAAAAACTGGTGATTTCCCTGCTCAGGTTAGGTTCCGGTAATCAGTTTAATTTTGGATCAATTTGGTTTATTAAGATTCGGTAAAATAGAATCATAACAAATTCCAAATCAAATGCCTCATTTCTCCTCAGTGTTTTTTCCTAACAAAGATAAACGGAGTAAACTCTTCTCAGTTTCACTGTCTGAAATGACCAAATTCACTAGCAGCAGATTAAATCAGCTGCATGCTAATTAACTTCACTGTAGGTCACGTGCCGAATGACCAAAATAAAAGCTGGTACAGTTAGCACGCACTTTCACATGCTGTGTCTGTGCTATCCCATCAGGAGTGGACTGTTTCTGCAGCGCGACGAGACAGAAAGTGTCAAGTCTTTTCCTGTTAAGCGATCAAATTCACACCAGTTTCAGCGGCTGGAATCTCCCTGTTAAACTTTGATGCATATCAGAATGGCCTTGTGAGGTTAACAGAGCCGACTCAGGACCTCTAGTGTGTGGAGCGAGTGAGTAAGTAGGCTACAGGATGATACATTCATATCTGTGACTGGGAATTAGGCTGCCAATGAAAAGTGTTGCATTTCTGCCTTGTCATTAAAAAAAGGCAATAATTGATCTCAAATGAATATTTGAATTATTTAAAACTTTAATTACTTACAAAATGTAGAGCTTTAAATATAGTCAAAGAATGGTTCTGAAAGTGGCCATGATATACAGTACATATATGTAACATCACCTCTTTGCAGTTTTGAAATATTCATCATATCTTTAGTCCCACAGCTCTATGATATTCACTTCTCTCCACATGAAAAGCTCTTTGGTTGGGTGGCAAACTTTTCCACCATCACATTCAAGGACCTCTACAGGATGATGCTGAAAAGAAAAAGGCGTCTCTTCATTGTCAGAACCAATGCAAATGTCTCCGTCTAATCACCGCAGGAATAAAACTGTTTTCATACTGATTCTTGACCCCTTTCAGCGGCAAGATGTGAGAACGAGCTGAGTTTTTGTTTCCGTCTGCGTGGCTTTTCTCTGACACTGTCACGCTGGGATGGAAAGATAAGAGTGTGGAAAGGTTGAGGGTATAAGACGAATCAAACATCCCCCCTGTCTGCTTCACTTGATTTCAATTTGGTTTCCATTGGAAACAGGCACCGTGCTCTGATAATGGTGTGTGCACCTTACTGATATCTTTAACAGAGGTAGACGCTGCGCCCTTCATCAGCACTAACACATTCTCAGTGGCAGAGCACCTGATTTTATTACAGAGAGGCGGGAGGAATTCAAGGTTTTTCTCAACACACTTGCAAAAGGTATGACTAAAAATCTCTCCTAACTGCATCTCTCTTAAGCCTTAATTGAATCGCCACTGTTTTTAAAGTGGCGGCAAAGTCAGCACCTCCATGGCCTTCACTGCCTGCTAACATCCTTTCAGGTGATTGTTGCTGTAGTTGTTTCTCGGCGCGATTATTTGGGCGATTCTGCTCCTTTTAGGACAATTTTATTGACAGGCTCGATGCTCGCTGAGCCCACTCACTGATTTTTATTCTTGCGTGGCGCATAAACAGTTTACAGTGACAATTGTGGCAGATTCTTAGTAACGGTAGAAACAATGGCTCCTTTATTTTAGACTGAGGGCGACAAAAGCAGGATTTTTGTTTCCAGCTTCGCCAGCCAAACCTCACTAAGGATAAAGGAATAAATAAAGATAAGGACACATTTTAACACAACCCTATTTGGCTGCTTAGCTCACATTCGTATGTTCCTATTTTTTAACGCTGCATTATGTTTTCAGTTGAATGCTACAAGGCCTTCAGGGTGAGGAGACACAGCAGCATTTTAGATAACGTTAACTGTAGTTGCTGGAGTGTAAACTTCCCCAAACACAAACACACTGCTAACATTATTACTAAGTAGTATTCAGGCAGTCTTCCGCACACTGGGGAAATATAAAGGATAGTTTTTCTCATCTTACCAGCAACTCAAAGCACTCTACAACATGAGCCATCATTCACCCAGTCACACACACACATTCATACACTGCTGGCAGAGGCTACTATGCAAGGTGTCGCCTGCTCATCAGCAGAGGTAACCGTTCACACACCAACGGCACAGCTATCAGGAGTAATGTGAGGTTCAGTATCTTGCTCAAGGACACTTCGATGCAGACTGCGGGGGCCTGGGATCCACCATGCTCTCTCTCCAGCCCTATGCACACCTCTTTGGTGTGTGGAGAAATGTTAAAAGTTTTACAGATCTGCTGTGCCTCAGGATACTGTTTTTTCAGACACTATTTTATAGTAAGTATAGTAAACTGCACATCCCATTCTGCTCTTCCGCTGCTGGAAATATACAGCAGAGGATGCTTAAACTGCTGCAGCTCTGTGGGTTTTTTTCTGCAGATTTTGGCTGCAGACTGTAGTTTTCTGCTTTCCTTAAATGAACTGAAATAATTTTTCATGCAGGCTCTCCCAAATGTCGTCAGAGGACAACTATATGACATCCTGGGCGATGGGAGATTCAGAATACTTGCAATTTTAAATCCATTTTCCGTCATCCTTTGTGCAGGAGATCAACCGTCTCTTGACCTTACATCTGTGTGATCCACAGTGCAGCTGGAAGTGAAGGCTGTCAGCAGGTACAAGGAGTTATACCCTCATTAAGGGCTCCTTGACATCAGGGTGACAGTGTGTCTGAAAATACTGCTGGTCAACTTCCAGTTGATCTTTCAGCAACCCGTGTTTCCACCAAGGATGCCATATAAAGGTTGTTTCATGGAGCCAGAGGACAAGCAGGAACAGAGGGCTGACTTCACAGATCCTGTTATGTAACACCCATCAAGGATATGGAGCACAAACTCTGAGACCTTGTTTCCTTGTTCAGCCTTGGTTACAGTTACGCACATGTTAAACAGCATTTCATAACTCTGTTAGATCAATCATCGCAGGACATGCAGAGAATACGCTTCTGAGGTTAGACTGTTATGTTTCAAATATGCAAAAAAAAAGTCTTGTGTTATCTATGCAGAAGCCGAAACGAGAGAAATTTAAATGGACCACATTTAATAGAGGTTTCTCAAAATCATTGTTCCTCATTTATGCAGCTGTCGAACTCAAAACATACAAGCAAGTCTTCACTTATTCAGTCATATTTATGGTGGGGTTGGGGATGAAACTCAAACTCCATTCCCCATTCAAAACTACTTTAACATTTATTGGATTTTTAAAGAGAGAGAGTCAACCTCCTTTATAATGTAAAGGGAAAATAAATGCAGTCAAACCTCAAGGATGCAAAGTATTTAACCATTAACATCTGCATGTTAATTTACTGCACTTGAAAGACATTTGTTTAACTGTTATTGGGAGAACATTCAGATTGCATAAATGCTGATTTAATGATCCATACTAATATCAGTCATCACATGTGCTTCAAGATTGAAATGGAGATGATATCCTCAGTTGACCAGTAGTGCTGCATGTTTTGCAGAATTAAGACCTAAATACCTGTTTTCCCTCACAAACCTTTATTAATAACCCTAATTATCCGTTCTTGCAAGTATAAAATGGTACTTTTTCCTGAGTAAGAAACAGGATGTATATGTTGTCAGAGTGGTGAGGGGATTCTCTGAAGCGCTCTTACTACCGTATAGTTTTGCTTCCACAGGCGGCTTCGGATGACGTGCAACGGTCATGATGATCCTGGGAGTCATTTTTTTCACGACCCCGTGTGATTCTGTTTTTGTTGCACTTTTGTGCGACTGCAGCTGACAACGACATGAGGGGAAGGGCCGAGGTGAGAAGTGGGACAAAATCTCTGACCATAAAATCTTTCCAGCTCCTTATTTCAACCCTCCAGCCTCTCATATGCATAAAACCATGCAAGCTGAGTTTGTGTGTTTACACTGTATGAATGTGTGTGTGCAATCATCCAGTGCACTCTATCACGGGGGCCAGGGAGGTTGAGGGGGTGGGGCTCTGGACAGCCATTGATAAGGATGTCCAGTGACGGGAACCGCGTGTCACTTGTAGATAAAATAAAAGGACAAAGAAAGAGAGAAAAAAAGAGAGGAAGGCTACAAAAACACTGATTTTGTAACCAGGGTGACTCTGTCTCAGCAAAATCAAGGTTACAGCGAACGAGAGCAGACACATTTCCAGACACCGTAACAGGATTAGTTTCAGCACAGAGTCTGATGCAGTGTGTGTGTGTGTGTGTGTGTGTTGCACTGCGTGTAACTGAGACTGAGGATGCAACCACCCCCACACCCCCAAAAACACATATTTACACAAACACACACACACACTTAATGCAATGGTACGCAGCTTTCTTCCCTTAACTCCACAAAGGACTTGATTCATTTTTTTAAGGATTTATTTCTTATTTGACTCTAAAGTGTGGTTTTACAGGTCATTTTCATAAAGCGTGGTGGTGGATTTTAGAGGGTAAAACAACCCAAAACATTATTTGAGTAAATGCCACATTACCATTCCTTGCAACGCAGTGATTTGACTGTTACCTCCTCTGGCTCTGAACGATTCTGACCGGTGGCAACGAGCTAAATACATCCGCAGTGTTGGAGCAGATTAGAACATTCTGGGAATTAATCATAACATACCTGGAAGAAAACTAGACCCAGAATGGCAAATCAAATGGCATTTAGGTAATTCTCAAGTTCTTAAGAAACCATTTCACACAGGCACTTTAGTTTGTCAGTAAGTGTGTGTGTTGGCAGTTTTTAATAGTGAGCACAGTTGTCGGGGTTAACATTTAGAGTATTTCTACTGCATCATCCCACCGTAATAAAAGTTGAGACAACATCGGTACTTGTCTAGTTTTGCAACCTGCATCATTACGTGAAAATGGGACATAAATACATTGTTTTTCCTGTATCAGCTCTCCATAGCTATGTTAGAGGAACAGTTTGACATTGTGGGAAATATGCTTTTTAAAAAAAAAAAAAAAATTGCCAAGTTAGAAGAGGAAATTGATACCACTCTCTTGATTAGAACATGTCTGTCTTTTTAGTTTGCGGCTAAAGCCAGGCGGTGATTAGCATAGATCAGCTTTAACAGGTGAATCAGAGGGAAACAGCTCGCCTGCAGACTGTGGTTACTGCTGTCGGCTGCGGGTCACAAAGAATTACAAAAAGCACATAACCCTTTAAAAAAAAACACAACTTGTGGTTTTTATGTGTTTGTTGTGTGCAGACTAAACAGACTACATAAAACATGTTGATGAGTATGTTGCCTCCCTGACTTCGCAGACTGGGGGGCAGCTGGTTTTCTGTCCTCTAAACGTGTGATGCTGTGATAAAGAATAGAGGAGACACACACATTGAGCTGGCGTTAACTTCACAATGGGAAGGTTCATTCTTCCGAATAACCAATATTATCATGACAGTACTTAACTAAACTTATTCTCTTGAGATATAAAAACAACCATACTCTCTGGTCCTTACATCAACTGATTTTTTAACATTGTTCAAGAAAAACAGTGAATGAATTTGTTCTTAACCATTTTTTTAACCATATGAAATGTATTTTTAACATACCAACAATATAACCTCTGTTACTCTTGTTTAATTTCCTTACAGTGACACATTTACCTCGAAAACAACTAAATAAAAAGTGCAATGCTCCTTTAATGACACTTCTCTGCACTAACTTAACACATAAGCAACTGGCAATAATTCAGTCAATGTACAACACAGCATCTCTGGTGTTGGCATGAAACCACATCAATGTGCATTTAGCGACCCAATTCTACATAAGTGGATTAACTTTTTCCACACACTATTCCATGCTAGCCACGTCTGTTAGCCTTAGCAACAATTAAGTCACTTCTTACACACAATTGTCTTAACAAACCATTTCCTTTACCACCTTGTGAAAACTCTCTAATAAGCGACATTTTCTCCTCTTAAAGTCTGCAATGTATACTAATTTTAAGCATGGTCACTGACCTGTGATAAAGAATAGAGGAGACACACACATTGAGCTGGCGTTAACTTCACAACGGGAAGGGTTATTCTTCCTCTGTGTGCCAAAATACTTCACCAGTGTGACACGCGCCCTCTAATGGCCGGATGCGGAATAGCACTCTAATAAGTGAAACTGTATTGCAATCACAAACGTGATTAAATCAATGAAAATAATAAAAATAAAGAAATAATAGGGGTGCCTGTTGTCACTTTATTTTACTTCCTCGTTTATTTTTGGAGTAAACTATTTCCACCTCTCTATAAGTGCATTTCAGACATGCTGCTAGGTGTATTTTTAAACTTTGGACAGAACCAGGCTAGCTGTTTTCACCTGCTTCCAGTCTTTATGCTAAGCTAAGCTAATTGCCTCCTGACTTGAACTCCAAGTTCAATGAACAGACATGAGAGCGGCCTTTTCACCTAACTCTTGACAAGTAAGGGGAGAAAATGTTGAACAATTGTTCATGTGCTTTAGCAAAAGTTCTCAAAGTTTTGATGACTGAGTGCCAGTTCAGGGATCCAGTATATAATTGAGGGAGGGCACTTCATCTGTCTCCGAGGACTGATGAAGCAAGAGATGATACATTTTTCCTGAAGCCCCCTTTTCTCCTCAACCATGTTTTTTTTTTTTTTTTTTTTTCTGTGGTGGCTTTTCCATCTCACTTCCACATTAAACTGCAGAGTTGACCACTCTAACTTCCACTGATGACAAGACATAATTTCCGCAACACTCGGGACGTGCCACTAGTTGCCATGCCACCAGTAGCTTTCTCGAAGTTGTCACTGCTAACCTGACAGCCGCTTGTTAGGGCTGTTAAGTGAAAGTATTTAAATGGACCGTAGACTAGAATATGATGCATGCATTTCATGTCACGCTGCAAAAAATGTTTTTGAGGCCATTGGCCGTATTTTGAGAAATGTTTAACTCCGCCACACCATTCTGTTGTTAATGTGGTATGATAATAATGTAGTAATGTATATTATCACTTTCAGTTGCTTCAGTGTCAGATTGGAAATGGCCACATCATCCTCATCCTCATCACGTGTATATCTGCATATTCCAGGATGCCATTTTTTAAACTGCACCTCAAATGCTAATTTCCAGGAGTTGATGCTTTTTTTGTTAAACATGCATTTATTTTGGACTCAGTTGGTCTTCTTCACATCTGTTTGTGAAGACTGACTGCAGAACAACTTATCATCCAGTCATTGGCTAACATAGTGTCATTTTATCTATTCTGTCGGTACATCTCACTGTGTATATTTTATTCTGTTGCACATTTCACTTCCTTATTTTATTGTTTATTGTTTAGTATATTTTATTGCCTTAGTATATTTTCATTCTGGTATATTTTTAATTGCTTTTACGAATATTTTTATTTCATGTTGGTTTATTTTATTTTGTTGTGGTTATCTTAATTTTATTCTTTCTAATCTTCTTATCTTTCTTACTATCTGTTCCTAACATGGGGGTTGCAATGAAAATTTCATTGACATGCTCAATGACAATAAAGACTCTTGAATCTTTTAGATTATATTTTGAATGTTTACTGAAATTCCTGTTAAATGTCTTTACATTCTTGATGGAGATCACGTACAGAAACTCTGTTCACCAGCTGTTTCTCTCCTTGCCACAGCTTGATGGCACTTTTGGAACATCTGTGTTCCTGTTCAGCAGCATCAGTTCGTTTTCACAGAACGGTTCATCTCACAGTCGTGTGTTTCTGTTATGCTGATGACCTGTTTGTGGAGCAGAACTGAAAGACGGCTTTGGATTACTGATCAGTAATGTGACGTAAAGTATTTGGCTTTCAGACCACCGAGATCATAGATGAAGCAAAGAGAGGCAGACAGGGCAGCGATATTGATTCTGCACGATCCAGAAACCTGGATTTTAAGCCTCCTTTGAATTCAGCAGATCAAAGCAGCAACACCTTGAGACACATTCAATGAGGAGACACCAGAGAATGACGGCTCTATGACATTAGGTCTCTGAAACATATTCTGAAGTTAATAAGAAGTGAAATAAGCTTTTCAAATAAAAAAAAACTCAAAGGTGTACAGGGAACCAGGCCAGGCATTGATTTTTTTTTTTATCCTCTCCCCAAGTGTTTCGACGCAGCCAGCGCGCCGATTGAGATTTGACTCCAGTGATATGGAGGTCCCGTTGGAGATGAGGTGGTAGGAAGTGCAGGATGCCTTATCTCCTCCCGAAGAACTGCCAGTGAAGATACGACTAACTTACTCCCGCACAACGGCACTGAGTCACTTTGAGAGTAATCTTTGGCTTTTTCACTGCTGGAGTGCTCTGTGTCCAAAAGTCTTTCCCCCCCCCCTTTTGCAATATCTTCTTAAGCACGGCAGGCAAAGCCCCATTGAGCTCACAGTGGTTAGTGGAAGAACACAGACAAACTAATCTGTGTCTGAGGCTGGAAAATAGAGCAAATGTTATGAAAAAGCATGTCACTTATTTCATGGCAACTGGGCCTGAATTAAAGCTTTTTGACTGACATTTTTTAATGAGTAATTCTGATACTGACTGCGGCATCTGGTGCACAGTGTATGTAATTCACTATATGAGGTGTTTCTGAGGAAAACCACTCTGGTAAACAGCAAATGATGCATGTTACAGCTCCAGAATTAGCATCGAGAGTTGCAGCAACAACCACTCCAGGCGTCTGTGGTGTCAGCAACAACTATTGCCATCAGTTAAAAATGTCTGCTGGTAAAGGCTTGCTGGTAAAAGTCTGCTGGTAAAGGTTTGCTGGTAAAAGTCTGCTGATAAAAATCTGCTGGTAAAGGTCTGCTGGTAAAGGCTTGCTGGTAAAGGTTTGCTGGTAAAGGTTTGCTGGTAAAAGTCTGCTGGTGAAGGCTTGCTGGTAAAGGTTTGCTGGTAAAGGTTTGCTGGTAAAAGTCTGCTGGTGAAGGCTTGCTGGTAAAGGTTTGCTGGTAAAGGTTTGCTGGTAAAGGCTTGCTGGTAAAGGTTTGCTGGTAAAAGTCTGCTGGTAAAGGTTTGCTGGTAAAAGTCTGCTGGTAAAGGCTTGCTGGTAAAGGTTTGCAGGTAAAAGTCTGCTGGTAAAGGTTTGCTGGTAAAGGCTTGCTGGTAAAGGCTTGCTGGTAAAGGTTTGCTGGTAAAGGCTCAGGCTTTGTCAGTTCGTCCTCGTTCCTTTGTCTCAATCTTGTCTGTGTGAGCTCTATCCCTGGGTTTCTTTGCCTGTGTTGGACTCCCTTAGTTTGGATTTAGTTTGCCTTATCTGATTTTTGTCTTATTCTCTGGATTTGTTTATTTTCTCGTTTTTGGACCTCTCTCCTTGTTATGGAACATGTTTGCCACATTGACGCGTTCTGTGGCTTTGATCCATCACCTGCCTGTACATCTTGGATTTGAGGTTTATTATCTTAAATTTGTTGAACAGCACTAGTCCTGTCGTGTGGTCTACATTTGCGTTTGATCTTTGTCAGTCTGTGACACCAATCATGACAGTACATTTGTATTCATATAGTGATACCTGGTCCAAACATGGTAATCTTCTGATTCAAGAACAAAACTCACAGATTTGAAGGCAGTCTTGTCAGAGCAGTGATGAGAACTTCTGGTGTGGGCTTGTGCTGCCCTTTACTTTACTAATCCCTGAAATGCCTTTTATATTAGCAGGAGAAAGAGAAACAAATGAATGCATTGTTCCACTCAAACTTACTGACAGCCCCTTGAAACGAAACTGACCTCATAGGAAACAAGACAGAATTAAAATGACCTACATTTTCTTGACAAAGACCTTGTGTCTCCAGAAAACTTACAAGTAAGTTATTGCAACCCATATTTACATCTATTGTTAGGCAGTTACCTCTAGTGGCTGTAGTAATTATGACAGGAGCAAAGGAGGAAGTCATGTGACATAGAATAAAGAGCAAGAAAGTCCATATATGGAGGAAGGTGGGGTGGATGGATACACCGCACATGACTTTGACTGAGGACACTGCTGTTTGTGTCCCATGTGAAACTTAAAAGTAATGCACTTATTTTAACCCATGATCTTTTCCTTGCCTGACCAAGTACTTTTGGTGCCTAAACCTAAGTGAACCTCAACAGTTTTACAATGTGAATGACATGAGGACCTTTGTAGTACTGGACTGCTTATTACCAGCATGTTTCTGGTTAAACCCAATGGTAATATGTCCTTTTGCAAGCATTTCTCACTATTTCCTGAATATAACAATCTATTAAGAAATCAGTAGATTAATCCATAATTAAAATAATCATTAGTTGTAATCCAATCCAAACCAGTTAACGCTAGCTCTGCAACCAGCCAGAGAAGTAAAATCCTGCTTTTACATGAAAGTATCATCAATAATCTAAGTATAACATGCATCGTGGAATGCAGATGCGCTTACAAATGTAAATACATGTTATGTTTATGCATTGTACACTTTAAGGCAGCAGGTTTCATGTCCTCATTTCTGCTGATTTTTGAGCTTTATTGGTCAAATACCAAAAAAAAAAAAAAAAAAAAGAACTCAAATGCACAAAGTCAATATTTATTAGGACGGATATGGAATGAAGTTGGTCACATCTGGCTTTTCTCATGAAAAATATACTGCCTTCATGCTTTACTGATTAGTGTTGCAGGAAGACAGAAAGAGAAGGCTACACATCCCGCTGATGACAGCTGATCCATACTCCTGTATGAATTACTGTGTCTCTGGAGGTAGCAAGGCATCAGATCGATCAGTTTCTGCCCTGTGGTTGATTTTAATGTTGACCCTCCTGTCGACTTTGCCCCTCACTAGAACAAACTGTGGGGAGCCAGCTCTTGTTTACTCCTCGTGATCCAGCAGAGTGATTAATTATACAAGTTTCTGTCATTGATGGTGCAAACAGAGTCCAACAAAGACCAACGTCCTGCGATTCACGGGAACCATTTAGAAATAAAGATGAAAAGACATAATTGCAGTTGTGTTACAGCACAACACATCTTCAGATCCAGCAAGAGAAAATGACTGCTGCAACCTCCATTACCCAGAAATGACTTCACATGAATCCAGTGAACTATAGCCTACATAATAAATTCAAGTTGCTTAGTCTTGGTTTTTATTGTCTGCTTTATGTGAAGCAATTTGTAGCACTGATTTTTTTTTTGGTAGTGCTGTACAAATAAACTTTACTATACCTAGAATAGTTTACTGCAGGTCATATTTACTGTAGACTCATTTTGAAAAAGATTTACAGCGGTTCTGAAATTTATGTTTACATGGCTTTTGAAAAATTTAAAGAGTAAGTCAATGAAGTCGGTGGACGCTCCGATTAGCAGTCGTGCACCATGGTTAGATGATAAGTTGAGATTTTTGATGCTTCAAAGGGACAACGCCAAGGCTGCTGCTCAGGATTCATGAAATCTTTTAGAAGACTTTTCTGCAAGTTGAAAATCAAGGTCAACATGTTAAGGTTCTTCAAAAAGAGTATTTGCGAAAATTTGCAGGGACCAAGATTGCTGCCTTGAACTCACAAGCTCCTGAAAAATCCCCCAATTTCATTATTCAATAGGAATCTCCAGTACATGAAGAATAACACCAAATGAAAGGGTGAAGATGCATTGTGCAAGTAACGGCCTACTTTTAGAAACGTGCGATTAAACCAGAGATGGCAATGTGGAACTCCAGACCAGGTTCTGCTAAACAGTGTATCTGCTATGCTTATATAACCAGCAGCACGCCAGCTGACAAGAAATCGTCCTCAATCATGGAAGCTCGGACTCCAGCTATCGCTACAAACGCACTGACAGAGCTTCAAGCAACTCTCCAAAAGGCCATGCAGGAAATGGCTCAAGTTTGCGCTGTCCTAACAGATCATCATTTAAGTCATCTCAGGCTAAAATGAAGATCAATGTCACCGCCGTGTATGAGAAGCTTGATCAAGCCAAAGAGAGCCACACGACATGAAACACCTGCAGGGAGCCGCTAACAGAGACAGATGTCTCAGCCGTCGCCTGGTTGGCCTCAAGGAGGAGCTGCAGATCGGTGCTTGCTGGAACGAGACAGATCGTCTCTGATGTCCTGGGAATACACCTGAATGAAAGCCAGCTTCAACGAGACGCCTGACGAGGGTCACCCACCGAGTGACGCTGTCACAGCTATCTCGAACTGGAACGAGTGCTGAACACGCCGAGGGAGAGATACCAAGAGAGGAGAGAGATAAAGCGCAAGGCTGCAACATGACATGATCGGGGAGGTGGTGGAGAAGAGGTGAATGTTTAGTGATGTCTGGAAGAAGCTCAATGAGGTGAATATCTGATTCAAACCGGCCTACCCTGCGGTGAGACGCTTTTCATGGAAAAGGCAGAGAGTGAGTTTTGAGGGTGATATTATTACGTCGAGTGAGGTACATTGGTTGTGGTTTTTGGATACTTAGTTAAAGGTAAAGTGACAAAAGAATTAATGTTTTCCCTCTTTTTTTCTTCTGATCTATGAAGCTAAAATAATTTTTGTTCATCTTTTGTTTATCTGCCCGTTATCTCCCTGAGTGGGGAGGTTTAAAGGGCCAATCCTTGGAAGACCCAGTGAGGGGTGGGGATTGAAAGGTGTAGGGTTCTATTTGCTCTTCATGTTGATTTATTGTTCCAGAGTTTGTTTGTTTTAATGCAAAAATCAGTCAAGAATGTGTGCAGTGGCATGGCATGACAAGATACTTGCTTTGTATGTCAGTGGAGTAAAAGTTGAGTTTTTAAAAATTTCAACAGTCTAGTGTGGCATTTATAGACCTGTCAACCCTCCTGGTTTCCCCTCAATTCTCCCGAATTTTATGCTTCTCTCCCACTGACCTCCTGTTTACATAATTTCCCATAAATCTCCCATATTTTAAACCTTTATAAGCAAACAAACAAAATAGGTTGGCTGTGACATTGATCGAAAGCATGACCACCAGGCATCTTTCATGTGTTTGCTACACTCTGGTAACGCAGGTGGCAGTATATAGGACATTAGCTGCTAATGACGAGAAGTCACTCATTCAAACAGCACCCGACAATAGAATAGAAAAGGAAAGGTGAAAGGGATGGAGCACCTGCCAAAAAGTATAAAAGTCTGTGCAAGTATCTCATCAAATGGGAGGAAGTTTACCCGCACTAAAGAGCAATGTCGGTCATATTTTGTAAAATAAGCCACACATAATGTATCACATGGAGGGAAAAGCATCAAATCTGCGAAACAAAAGCTATCCTTATAAGAGGAGCAGAAACATGCTCCACCAATGACTGCTTTAATACTCTGCCATCCATTTTCATAATCAATCTCTCCCACTAATTGTCTCTCTTACCAGCAGCCTCTCTCAAAATCACACCTGAAGCATAATGTGTAAGTGATGTGTTTGTGTCCTTCAATAATACATAAATAAACTAGATGCTGGATTTATATGCCCTGTTGCATTCTCATTTATATAATGCAAGGATTTTCTAATGCTCAGGAAATCATGCTCTGATATTTTAAGGCAAGTGGTTGCCTGGCGGCGATGTTAGGATTCATTGTTAGGATTCATTGTGTGTATCCTCATGGTAAGGGTGCTGAGGTGGTTAAAATTCAAAAAGATTGGGTTGTGCGGCTATTCTATTGTTCATTCAAGACTAAGAAGCAGGGGATGGTAAGCTTTATCCATAAGAAATTAAATTTTGAATTATTAAAGCAATGTAAAAATGAGGGAGGGAGATTTATCTGTATGGAGGCCGTAGTCAACAGAATGAAGTTAAATCTATGTAAAATATATGCTCCCAATACAGAGGATGCTGATTTTTTCATGAAGTGAATAAATAACCAGGAGGCATTATTGATATTGATATATCGATATCTGTGATGGGTGGAGACTTCAATCAAATTCAAGATCATGTCCTTGACAGAAAAGTCTATTTCCAAAGGCTAGACTGGCTCATGTGCTCATGAAAGGTCTAGGTTTAGTGGATTTTTGGAGTAAATAACACCTGTGCAATCAGAAAAATAAATCCCACTCAAGAATAGATTATTTTTTAATATCTAAAGTGTGGTTGACTCTACTGTCCAGTGCAAAATTGTTGCAGTAAAGCATTTATATGGCGAAGATTATAGCATACTGCAGTAAAAAGAAAAGGGAATGTACTGGGAAGCTGAGAAAAATTGAATTTCCACTAAAGGAAAGAGGAAAGCAATTGGAAAATAGTGATAGTGACTCATTAGTTAAACAAGTGTGTGCTTTGAAATTTGATCTAAATGAGATTTATAACAAAAAGGCTGAATATGCTCTGTTTCCATTGAAGACAGATTTTTATGAAAATGGGGCAAATTGGGCAAACTATTGGCAAGACTGCTCAAACAGAACGGGGCCGGCTACTTCCTGGTATTATAAATGAAAAAGAAGAGGTTGTCGCTGATATAAAGGATATATATCAGGTATATATATCAGGTGTTTGAAAAATTTTATTCACGACTCTATGCTTCAGAGGCAGACAAGCTGAATTATTCGTTTTTTTTCTAAAATTAAACTTAACAAGATAACTTCAGACCAAGTCGAGGAGGTGGATGTCCCCAGTATGCCGTCAAAGCTTATAACAATGTTGACTTTGGAATGGCAAAGCCAGCATAATCACTGGACAGCTGTTGTTCACACCATGGATGGAAGCAATTAGAAAAGGAAATCATAGAGCCGTCCAAACCAGTCCAGACCGTCAGACTGCAGTAAGGGGTCTGATTAATGAGGAGAGTAATCCAATCTTACAGAAGTGTGGGCGAAGTTATGTAAGATACTTAGGATATCTCAATACAGGCAAGAATATTCCTCTATTTGTAATAATCCAGCTATTAAAATAGATAAAAGAAGCCTTGTTTATGGAGAGGGCTCTGAATAAGATCGGAGACCTGTATAAGGACAGGGTGCTCTGGTCAGTTCAAGAGACTAATGAACGTTTTGGACTGAAAGAGAGCCACTGGCAACAAAGCAGGGGATGGGAAAATATGGTAAAATTATTTCTTCAGTTACCTCGGTCTGCTCCTCGGTGTGGGAAGTATGAAAACCTCAGACTAATCTGGCAAAAAGATTGTGTCACATTTAGGCAGATTCATGGTCATAGTGACAGGAACAGGGTGGTCCATGAGGGATGTCTGAGGTAAATTTACACACTATACGATCATTCACATGTGCTACTATACACCAGTAAGACTTTATAAATGGGCCTGATACAGAACGAGGTGTGCTGGAAATGTAAAGGCACAATAGCATCTTGACTTATATGTCCCCTCGATCACCAAATAATATACTAAAAAGCATACATTTAAAACTTGATGTAGTGGAGGACACAACAATTGGTCGCTTCTATTTGAGTACCAATTTGACAAAGCCCAGCCCAGTGCCGCATTACACTTCCATTTGAGCATATCCATTCAAACTCTGTAGCCACAGGAAAACACTTGGATATTGACTTTTTGTCTGTGTTTTTGTGTGTTTTTGCAACCACAGAAGGTTTTCTTGGATAAGTGGCACATGAATATTGTTAAATTGTCTTAGATATCTTCAGTGGTAACGAGAATTTCAACACTCACACACGCAGATTTGGTCTTTTTTTTAAAATGCCACAACCAGTTTTACATTTCATTTGATTCCAGTATCTTCAGCAGCTTTGAATCACTGACGGGTTAAAGTTATTAACTTAAAAAGTTAGCAGAGAGCCGAGCAAATTCATGAGGGTTAATACTCGCTCAAGTATTTGAAATTCACCATCCTGCCATTTTAATTAGGGGCAGAAAGGCATCTTATCTCTGCTGTAATTAATAGGAAAGAACAGTTTCTGCACTGCAGAATGAAAATAATGTGTGTGTGAGAGAGAGATACAGTATGTGCTTGTGTGATAGAATAATAAAATAGACTACTCATCCCTTCAGACCACTTATCTTCTACTTTCCCCTCGCACCCCGTGGCTGTTTATGGTGAAGGTTTCTCTGTATCTGATGCTGAAAGTGAATATATTTAGAGTTTCTTTTCAAAAATGTTGCACATCCACTTTGAAAAATTGTGTATCCATATAATTAATTTCTCCTCTTTTACATAAAGAACACACTCTAGTGTACACAGTATGTGTTTGTAACAAATTTTTAAAAATCCTCTTATATCAGAATCACAATTTAATCATCGTATCTCAATAAAATCCAGTACATACCTTTTTAGATAAACAGATTATATTCTTGATGATAGTCAAGATAATTAACTTGATTGATTAAAGAGATATTATATTTTGCTGTTTGCATGTTGCTCTGTTTACACCTGCTCAAAAGGTTGTGAGACTGTTATGTTAGCGAATGTACTGGACCCAAAATGCCACACTGAGGCAGAGAGCTCAGGAGATGGAGAAACTGTTTAACAGTCTTTTAATGGTCACTGAGATTAGTAGCAACAAGTGGAGTCAGTGTGTCTCCAGAATTAAGGCGAGGCTTGTGGAAGAGTATGCCAGGCAGGTGAAGATCCGGACATGCAGGGCATGGACGGACAACAGGTATGAGCAGGCACCTGAGCACAAAAACAACAGGAGTCAGGAAGGCAGGCAAGGAAATTATCACATGGATAAACTGACAATTCGACGACTTCTGAGGGAAGAGATGGTGCTTGTATACTGTTGCAGTAGGTGGGTCTCGATTGCCTGATAGAGATCTGTGCTCAGGTGAGGAGGCCGAGCCCCACCTGTAGCCAAGCCCTGCAGGGGAACACACACACTTTACAGACAGGAGACCCAGGGAGAAGGAAAACACAAGACACAAAAGGAAAAAAAGGGAGAGGAGAATGTGGAGCCCCACAGATAATGTCATTGAAATAAATCTGTGGAATCTGTGAGGAGCAGCTAACTGAAACGATCTCAGCTCATGTTAGACCCTGATTGAAGTACTCACATGCTCTAATTAATCATAGGTTAACACTGGATCTGATATTTTCAGCTCAAATCAGGCGCATGCTTATTTTCTATATAACATTCAACACACTCAATTAATGATTCTACCTCAGAGAACACCTTTTCTTGAGGAAATTAAATAATTATTCTGCTTATTTGTTACCTTGTCAGGAACAATGGTTTGTTTACTTTGAGCTAAAAAGATAATTAATCTGTTATCAGGAGAAAATGGTTTGTTGTTGGGATAAATATCTTATTATCACACTTGCAAAAAAGGCTCTTGGCTTCTGTACTTTAACTCTGTGAACTCGAATCTAATCTCTATTAAATTTAAATCTAATTCTATTAAATTGCAGTGAGTATTAATTTCATGATGGTCATGTAAATGTGCGACCAGTGTCGGGGCACACCTCTCTAAAGTGTGCACATATTTTGCTTACTTCTGTATTTTGTTATATATAAATGTTTATGCAGTAGTGCTGGGAGAGAGCCTGCCAGCATGTGTGTGTTGACTACACCCCTGCCTCTCTGTTACAGAGAGCAATTGTGCAGATCCTGAATTGTGGTGTGACTGGTTCACTTTAGACTGAGTTTAGAAAACGTTATTGTCCTCAGAGAGGCAATTTGTGTTACAGCACGTAGTGCAGGTAGGTAGGCACAGGGACACATCACAACGGCGACAACAACAACATCAGGCTTCCTAGCATCCCCGGTCAAAGCAATTCAAATCATGTATGAATAAATACATGAGCTGCAACCCCCCGCCAGCATGCAAGCATTGTGCATACTTATAATCAGATATTGAAACTGCACCCTGCACATGCGCTCAAATCATCAATCAATTCTTTGGCCTGCGAGCTGCGACCTTACAGCTGCACTGTCATTCAAAAGCATTCATACATGTCTTTGTACAGTTCATCAGTTAGTGCTTGCAGGTGCTTGCGTTAGGGTCCAGCTCTCTCTGACCCCTCTCTTTTGTGTAGGAAACAGTATTTATCTTTGCAGCGTCTGGAGAGCTGTGAACACACAACACAACAGCATAAAGTCATACGGGTAAATCAGTTCACTGAGTAGGGATGAGACTTTTTTGTTGCAGTGGAAGATTCTGCTCTAAGCAAGTAAGAATAAAATGTTTTACCATGAAAAAATATATATTAGAAAATTTATATCATCTTTGCATAAAACCATTGCTGCAAAGTTAAACACACAGTTTTACTTACTTAACCAACATCCTGTATGCTTCTCTGGTTCTCATGGTCGCCACTGCTCCGCGGCATCATTAAATTAGGGCTCAATAATGTTTCCCGATAACTCAAAAATAATTTCCTCTTCAGTTACAACCAACATGACCCTTCAGGCAGGAAGATGAATCTTCCACCACAGATTGTAGCAGGAATGAAGCCCTCCCCCTCCCCCTCCTCCCACAGTCACAATTACAGGTGCAGCCAGTAAATACCCGCACCTAATACGTGCAGGGTATCCTATAGCTCCTCATATCAGCCAATCTTCTCACTTTGGACAAATACTTCACGACTGCCAAGAAATAATAGGGCTGGCCCCTGTGTTAATTGCATTTTCAGATTCAGAATTATACAGCAGTTGGAGCCTGAATTAAGTTATTTGCAAGCAGCTTGTGGGAGGATTCCTTGTGAATATTAAGTTTGTATAATGTGGGGCACGAATGTGATGTATAGTGCTGGCAAAGGCAGCAGCGGGGAAGGTGAACCATTCATATTGTGGATGCAAATATTTGCATTGCGCTGTATTTGAGTGAATAAGATGCATCCTTAGAGGAGGAACTTCAGAAATATTTGATCACTCATCACCTACTTAATTCTCAATGGATGAAGTTTTAAAAATATATACTGTCTACTGTATGCTTATAAAACCAAAAGTAAAAACTTTCCCAAACTGTTGAAGAGCTGAGTCATCACTGTGTTTTATCAGTCAGCAACAGTCACAAAACAGATATGTATGTGTATGAAAATGTGAGAGAAAGCCATGCAAGGCAAATATGAAAGAAAGCAACTGTGGAGTGGTGCTGAATTTAAAGCAGTCAGTAATGGCAGGTCACCAAGAGAGTATTATGAACTACAAAGGCTTTGGTGCTGGTGGGTACACAGGGCGTTAGAATTAAAGAGAAGTTGATCCAGCAACGGCGCAGTTCATAAAATGTTCTATAATCAGGCTCCAGAGCTACTTGCCACCTGCCGTCCCTGCTTCCTCAAACACATTACAGAGAGGAGCATTGCAGGCAAACTGGGAAATGCTTATTTTCCATTATCTGGGATTTACACTGGGACAACAATGAACTGCCTCTGCCAATTCAACATGCGCCAAGCCAAGTAAATGTCATGGTGACAGTTCATGGTACAACTAAACTAGAGGATTTCCAAGCTATGAGGCATGAGAGGAGCTTGGCAGGATGA
This sequence comes from Chelmon rostratus, assembly GCF_017976325.1. Lineage (NCBI taxonomy): Eukaryota > Metazoa > Chordata > Actinopteri > Chaetodontiformes > Chaetodontidae > Chelmon > Chelmon rostratus. The sequence continues at coordinate 11,515,361 of NC_055662.1, read as the reverse complement.
TACATTAAACTCTGATATACAGTATGTTAATGTGATGTCCAAGTTTTGCTCTGTACGGTGCATCATCAGTTTAAAGGATTCTTGTGAGTTCTGGTCCAAAACTTTATGAAGCCAGTTTTTTCCAGAAAAAGTATGAGTGCAGTATTCTGCATGTGAATGTGGAGACTGTATGTGCATTGATCCAGTTTCCAATTAATTATTTAAAGGCTCCTGCACACCCAGGGCAGAGCTGCGTGATGCTGGGGATTAAGCCACATTCGTGTCATTATTTATTCTAATTATTTTAATTACCAGTTTTCATCTTCTTAACACTGCACATCAACATCCAAGCTGCAGTTAAGACGTGGAAACTCAGATTTGTTTGGTTCTTTTTTATTGTTTTGAAAATGGCTGAAAACCCAATAAACACTGAGGCCTCGCTCCACCCAAAGATCTTCACTTAATGTAATTAATATAATTAAAAATTAAATGCACAACACTGTCTATGCACTGTATTTGCGCGACCAAATCAGCATCTGTCAATCTTTTCTCTGTCATCCATCCCATATATGAGGCAAAATTAAAATCAAAGTTTTTCAAAGTTCCTTTCTAAGGTTGCGCATGTGTGACCAGACCCTAGTGATGCATTCAAGTCATGTGGATAACATATTTAGTGCCAAGTTTGCATACTGGAGCTTGCAGAAAATTATTAATTATGGAAAAGCAACTTGAACATTCATGTGAATGGTATTACAAGTTCACAAATTTACCAGGTGGAAACAGGTTATTATGGAAACTGTGGTAAATTATGCAGCATTATAGCTGTTTCTCAAATCAATAAAACATACTAGGCAGCATTCTAGGCTGGTGTTGAGTAGGTAGTGTGTTCTCACATGAAAAAATAATTGATTTTTTTTCCTTTTTTTCTTTTTTAATAAATAGTGGATGGTGTTGAGACATCTTCCAGAAAACAACCAAAAACATTGAAGTTAATCGGCAGCATCGTTCAGAGGCTGCCGTTTGATTGACGGTCGTCAGTGTACATATTGCATCATGTTGTTGTTAGTCCACAACACAAAAGCACATCATGTATTCATAAGGATGATAAAAGTATCACTTGCACCACTCGAGCAGAAGCAGCAAAACTAACAGCAGAGTCTTGAGAAGTCAGTCAACTACAGGCTGCACCCACTCACATAGTCCTAATGAAGCAGAATGAAAACACCTGAGTGGGTGGACTATACAGGTACATCTTATATCAAGGTGTCTTAAACATTTCTGAGTGCGTTCCTGATTTGTTAATTGTAGAAATTATGACTGAGCTTGAAGTCCTTGAGTTCATTTTGTTGTCTGTTGAAAATGCCTAAATAAAACCACAGTAGTTTGTTGTAAATTGTTTCATCTACACCTGAACTTTGGTCTCACTCACACTGTGTTTGTTAGTTGACTCTTATTTCGATCCTTGACTCCATGGATACACCTATTCCAAACCCCAAAATAAAGATTCCAGATTATAGATTTAATATCAAAGCCATAAAACATATTAAAAACAGGATATGATCTGATTGTAAACACAATTGGCTGCAAATCAAATATTAATGCATATGTGAATATGTAAATGCTGTTTGTCCAATTTATACACCTTATATTGGCTGAAGGCACCAGCTGACTTGTATTTACTCTAAATGGCCTCTTTAAATATCAGGTTCATCTTGGACGGCTGGACTTACCAGGAAGTGACATCAGAACTTCATATCCTGCAGCCAAAACCAGTAATTTTTTTAACTATAACTGTGATGCTGTTCTTATTGGCATTAAGGTAAAACTTAGTGTTTAAGCCTTAGATTTCACTTAGATTTAATTTTCCCACTTTATATATTTTTTTTATTTGTCTTGTTGTTTTCATTGTCAGGATCATCTGTGATCCACTTGAAATTTAACATTTAGAGCAATTGTTGTATGAGCTCTTATGCTATACATTTACCCATTGTGTGTAAAATTAAACACTTCTCACTGTGTATACACATTGCTGGAGATGTTTAATGAGCTAATTAATTGTTGATAAAACTAAAATTGTTCATTAGTTCACAATAGAAGAACCAACAACTACTTCTAACACCCTCCTTATAACACGTGTCTGCGCAGTCTGTGTGTGAGGGGGCTGCATCAGGTCTGTCTGCGAGGTGGAGGTACTCCATCACTGCTGTCTGCACAGGGTTTGCACACAGCCTCACGACTTGCTGAGTGACAAGAACTCTTTTCAGTGACTTTGTGTCATCAGCTCTGGTGGCGTGATGGAAACATGATTGAGTTGTATGTGAGCAGTGTGCACATACATACATCTCTGTTTGACCAGTCGAGGTGTTGCTGAACATGCAGGCATCGCTCTTTGTCCGTCTCTTCATGATATTTGACCTGCTCTTCTTTGTGTTGCGAAATGCAGGAAATCCTCAGCTGAAATTTGTTTATGTACATGTGATAATAGACGACAATCTGTTCTGCCAGCATGACTGCAGAAGACGCTCTTTTACCACACTGTCATTAAGTCTGTGTAACACTGCGTGTCTGAAGGCGTTGGGTGGTTTCTATATGTGAGGCTCATCTGCCTGTTGGATTTGACATGTTCTCTTTCTGCTAGAATACAGAAATAAAAGCAATAAGAGCACACATGTGTAAAATCGGGCAAAAGGAAGAAGGAAGCAGTAAATCAAGCAGAATAGCGCAACAGAGAGGTAAAAGTCACACTTCCCTGTGCTGCGTTGCACATTAAAACCCTTTATAAAGACAATTATCACCTGCAATCAAATGACAGCTGCAAGAAATCACATATAAAGGTGACTCTGATTCTATTATATGTCTGGTTTATTTATGGTCTTCCAGTTGTTAGCCACTGCCACAGATCATGAGTCAGTCACCAAGGAGAAAAGTAGACTGTGACCAAGGGCAGGCTGTCCAGATTTCACCTGCTTTGACATGGAGGTGTTTGGTTGTGGAGCAGCAGAGCCAGATGTAATGAGCACATCTGCTGCAAGCTGGTACACCACCTCTCCATTCCTACACAGATGAAGAAAGAGAGACATGTTTTAGATAATAGAATATGTGTGTGTGAAGACACAGAAGCTCAGTACCTTTGTTCACTGGTGTGTGTTTGTTTGTATTAATGTGTGTGTTACACACAGAAATCTAACGGCAGGCAGGTCCTGGTGCAGACCTCCAGGGAGCCTGACCACTGGCCCATTGTTATACTGGAGACACAAACACACACAGGAAAGGTGATCAGACAGGTGGCAGTGGTGTCATGTGTCTGTCAGGTGTCAGAGTTTCTGCTCTCTCTGAGTTCTACTAACTTCTTGGATGAGCAGCAGAGATGTGTGGAGGATCACAGTGATGGGAAAGTCATCATGATCAAATTCTTTTAATAGCTATCCCTAACCACTGCGCAGTATCTTACCTGCCCCCGGCTATAAACACCTGGCTGTAAGGGTCACCTGACTCCATGACGTTGTGATCATACAGAGGCCCCTGGTATGTGACGGGAGCAGCCATCAATAGTCTTTGCTGCTCCTACCTTTTCCCTGGTTCAGATGCTCCTTTGACGGAGGGTGGGTGTCGAATCCTGGCCCAGCAGGGACAGAAGAAGAAGGAGAAGGAGGAGGTGGAGATGGAGGTGGAGTGAGCAGTGTCTCTCCCAATATTTCTACAATCGTGTCCTCCAGAGTGGAAAGTATGAGGTCAAATGTCCCATGTTTACATTGTAGTATTGCTACTTCTACCTGAGTAAAGTGTCTTGCAGCACTGCACCAGGAGGACATGAGTTTTATTGTATTGATCAGCAAACATCCCAATAAGATGAGTTTCTAAACGTTCGCCATCATTTCTGCCATCTTTTCTTTCAAGAATTCTGTTGTATTAAGAACTAACAGAAAAAATATTACAATATGGTGCAACCGTGTGTTTTCAGAGCCAAATGTATCTCAATCAACATAATGAGCTGTTTCACTGTTACTGTGTTTGAAAACACTGCTGTCAAACTGAGCTGAAAAGTTTTCCATTAGAGTACTGTATTTTTTACCTTACCAGCTGCAACATTAAAGTGCCGCTTACACATTAATGCATTCTAATTATAATCCAATAATATAATACATAATTCTGAAATAGTTTGTTCATTTCAATTAAAGTTTCTGCTTGTACATTTTCGCTCTCAGAAATATTCACAGTGGGAAATGTGTTAATACATAATAATAAAGTTGCGCTGCATGGCAGCAGCTTTGAATAAACACTCAGCCTACCTCGCTGCTGTCAGGCTGTCTGTTATCATCTACTCCAAAAAAGGCCCTTATCAGGCTGCTCGAGGTTTGTGGTGATGACGGATCGCATCAGGGCACATAGCCTTTGTCCAAAATTAATGTCTGATGTATGAGAGAGAAGTCAGACTCTTCTGGGTCTTTGTGCTGCTAAAGATCTTGTTTTTATTTTAATGCAAATAAGAATTACATGTACAGTATTTTATTTCTTATTGCATTTGTATCTTTTTAATTTAAAGACATATTAGGCCTTTTTAAAAACTTCAGTCTTTCTTTTTGGCAAAGGAATACGTTTAAATTAAACTATGATTTTCCAACACAAAAAAATTTGAGGACTTCTTTCTTCCCTTTTACTCAACACACCATTTTTTGTCATGTGTAGCAACCACCAACTTTAAAATGAATTATTTCTATTTCTTATTTCTATATTTGTGTATGTATCACTGGTGACAGATAACAAGTGTTAGTCTTTCATGGATGTATGCTTTGACAAGCCTTCCCTCCATACCATTCTGTTGTGTTTCTCCAACACTGCAGGCTCAGCTCGTGACAGTTTAGCAATCCATGTACCACTATTACTTATTCATATGTTGTGTCACTGTCAAGATATATATGTGGCATTAAAACTACTGTTTATTGTGTTTGTGCTGCAACCACCTTGGCATACATTATACAGCATTTAAGGATTTATATCGCTGTTTTGAATTCAAGCCTTATGAAAAGCAGTTAACACCAAAGTTATCCGTCAATAAAGAAAAACTCCAGAGCAGCTCAAAAACACTCCAATCCCTCCATGCCCTCAGAGAACAGAGAGGCAATCTAAAGCTAATTATAATGAACAGCGTGCAACAATGGCATTAGAGTGTTTTTTTTTTTTTTTTCTTTTTTCAGGCAGCTACAGCCTATCATTAATCCCATGGCAACCGATGCGGCATCAGGGCTCAGCAGGTCCCCACTTATGCCTTTGAACCAATCGCTGCAACACAGTTAAATCTAAAGCAAATCCCTTCATGGCACAGAAAGTAAAGTTGCTCATCATCACATCATCACATATACAGTGCAGTACTGCCTGTGTCTCTGAAAATATGAAAAACAATGGGTCTAATGAATATTCTGTTAACATCACAGTAAAAATGTTTGTCATGGTATTACACTTTATGCAGTTCTCACCCAAGTGAGTTTTTATTTTGTTTTTGAAACAATGAAACTTGCCTACTAGAACCGTTATGGGGGGGGGGGGGGGCAGCAGGGGAAAAAAAACTCAAGAAAACAAAAGGAAAAATGAGGAGAGAGTGCAGACCGCAATATGATCACAGAGCAATGTGACTGGGACAGGTGGGAAAATCTGAGGTTGTGGATGGACGGAGCATGGCAATGACTGCAAAGCTTCAAAGAAATGTCGGCGCGTGGAGAAGTGGGTGCGTAGCTGAAGAGATCGAGAACTGGCAAAATAAAAGCAACAGAGTCAGCCGTCGTGACACTTTTATTGAAATTTGGGTGTATGAATTAAACTAATAATCAGCTCTCACACACATGCGCCCACTCTCGAACAGGTGGCTTCATCACACTGAAACAAGCAATTTACAACAAGTTTGCACAGTTAAGAGGTTTTGCTGACACCGATTTAAAACAGTTGTATAACCGACCCTCATGGAAAAAGAGGTGAAGGATAAAAACACGACAATGCTGTTACATAATGTTTTTGCAGAACGGCATTGTTCAGTAAGACAGAATCACGAGAGAGCCATGAGTGTCTGAAAAGCAAATTGTGTAGTTAACCTCGTAATGATTCTCTCTTCATCCCATTCATGGTTCATTCAAATATTCAGCTACATAAAGTTCACTTTAAAAGAGTTTGGGAAGATAATATCATATAAAATCCCTTTGCCTGCATAAGCAATTGTCTTTATTAAAGAAAGAAAATTGCTACATGCTCTCAGTCTAAATATTGCTTTCATTTAACAGCAGCCTGAAAGAGCGGTGTGGGCAATAGAGGGATCCATGTGGTACGTAAACCTTTACCCTTGTGCATTGCTTCCCCTTTTCAGCCTTAAAACTCACTTCTACAACCCGCCGGTACTTTCTTGTTTGTTTGTTTGTCTCCCCCAGCTGGCAAATGCCTCGAGTGGGAAAGTGAATGAAGTTTAATGATGTCCGAGAAGTTCTGAAATCACACACAGTTACACGATGTCCGGAGTTGTGATTGGAGCAGAACAGATACTTTCCCTGCTTTCAAACGGAATTAGTTTCACTTTAACATATTAAATGGAAAGCACTCACGTCATAGAAAGTATTTAGAGGTTTTAGTTGGCTTCTGGATCTTATTACCTCCTTGGAAGAGTTAACAACTTAAAAATAAAACTGTATTGTGTGAATATGTGGGCAGTTATTAACATAATGTGTTGGAAATGATAAAAGTACATATTGTTCATTCCAAAATGCCACACCAAGTGTGCGTGTGTGTGTGTGTGTGTGCAGATATTGATGTATCCTTTTCCACGAGTTTTTTCTTGTGGGAAGTGATAAACAAATCTGAGGTCTATATAAAAGATGAGCGCTGGTGACAGAATTGGTTTTATTAAATAAATGTAACCAAACTTTCAACCCATTTACACCAGGTATTAAAATGGGATCTGTGTCCAGATATGTAATGATCAATCTTGCCTTTGCGTTTGCCGCTGGCTTTTTTAATGCTTTCTCATTATTCTCTCTGTCCTCCATAGCAAAACCTGCGCGTGAGTCATTTCAGGTGGCCGCAAATCAGCCCCAGACTCCCTTAAAAAAAATCTATCAGAATGTGTGAGTTGATGATTGGACGAAGGTTCTAGTAGTTGCTCAAAAAAAGTAGCCCCCAAGATCATAAGCTCCTCATGAAGCGTTTAAAGCACAGAGTTAAAACACCAAAGTCACATAGTGACTCAGAGGAACTAACCAGTGGGAGATTAGCAACACCTGTGTTCTGTTATTTAGTCCCCAAAATGTTGGAGGGCTGTCAGGGTTGGCAGATGTGCTTCCTATATGTGCTATATATATGTGCTTCCTTGTGTTTCAGGTGTGTCCTCTCTCTCCCTCTCTGTGTGTCTTCCTCTGAGCTGAGCTGGGCGTGGCTCACCTGCTCCCTCCTGCTGCCGGCCCACCTGCACACCTGAGGCTCATCAGTAATCAGACCACATGGTATATAAACCCCGGCTCCTCACGCCAGTCTTTGCCACATTGTTAGCTGTGTGATGTGGTGCTGTTTTGTCTCTTCAACATACCTGGATCTCCTGCCGCAAGTCAGCCAACCCTCGTCTCGCCGCCCTCTACCATTCTTCATTCCTCTCAAGTTTATGTTCTCTAAAAGCAAATACCTCTGTCAATGTTATGTTGTATACAGATGTCAGGACTTTGTCTGTATTGCTTAGTCACCTGCCTAAGATCTGAACACGATGTGAGCCAGACTTCATCCGAATTATACATACATTATAACATGAATTCTTCCATATCTGGGTAACGTATGCAGATACAGACTGTAGTCAGATAATCGTACCATGAAAAATAGAGCTTCATCTTCAGCTACAGTACAGGGTCACATTCCACACAAGACTGACACTTTAAATCCACCAAAACAGCTTGTAAGAACAGGTCTTACACAACAGATGGTGATAATAAACCTCAGATTTTAAGGAGATATTTTTGTCATTAGGGTTCATATCAATCACACTGGCAGCAACATGTGTGCATGACAAATAGATACGGACACGTAGCTAGCATGATGAGTAAGTACAACAAAGCTGCAGAAAACTGAGTTAAAGCACATCTAACTCAAGTGTTTGTTTACATAAAAAAAATAATAACTGTGGAATTAATTAATAGAACTCTATTTTATGAATTAACACAAAATTAATTAGCAGAAAATACAACATGCAGAATTTTTTTTCTGTTTTCATGACTCGATTTAATCAAAGGAGAATTCCTGGTGCCTTTATGTCTGTTTGCCTCTTCTTGTATTGACCTCTCTAACCCCTCAGTTCTCGGTGTACCTGACAGTATGCAAGAGAGCGTGCAGATATCTCCAATAGCACGCTGGAACATGTCATTAGTACTGTCAAGCTTGGCCACAGTATTCCCGAATTTCCCTGGCTGGGGATTAATAAAGTCTTCTCTTGTCTTATTCATGAATTTGTTCATGTATGCGTTCAGAAAACGATTTGCATCTGAAGCAGGATTATCATTACTTCGACTATGCTCACAGACGCGCCTGTTTTCTCAATCTGCCAGGAAGCATTTCATACTGAGGTCAGCAGGTTGAAGCAAAGCAGTCACAAAAAAAATGCACCTAAAATCACGAAATAATCTGATTTTTAATCTGAAGGGCAACAGATGATCAACTGTTTTTTGTGGACTTATCAATCACAAGAAGAGGCAGGCATTCAACATTGCCTGTTGTAAAAGCGCACTTTCATTTCGTCATCTTAAAGTGGAGTTTTCTTTTCAACAAAGTTTCTCTCGACATTAAGTTTTATTTTCTAAAACACATCGTGTGTATCCTTAAGGTCTAACAAACCTGTATCAAATTTCAAGGTGGGTGCAAGCTCTTTTGTTGAGTCGAGTTTCAGTTTCAGGAGAAGTTTGCAATTAGTTTTTTCAAAGTAATTTATAAGGAAATGCCTCTTTTTCTCTGACTGGCTGCACCATTCATCTGCATCCATGCAGAAGTGGGCAGAGGCAGAGTGCAGCAATGGTTTGCATTTTCCTGGCAAGCTAGTGGTCAGTAATAAATTTTATAGAGTTAAAATGTACCTTCAGGATTTTAGTTTAATTCAGGTTCTCAAATTTGGCAGTACCAGTCTGACTCGTTCCAGTCAGGTCTTAGAGACGAGGGTACTGGCCAACTTCAGGGGCCACATGCATGAGAAGAAAGACATAAAGCTGCACGTATGCCTAATTCTGTTTTCTATCGCTGTGTAACAGGGAACACATGCACAAGCCTCATTTCCACTCCCACAGTTAGATATAAATGAATGTAGATACACTGTTTGCATATTGATACTCGTGCCTGCTCGCCTACTTATTAGACCTGTCAATGCAAAGGACGGCGAGTGCAATTTCACCGACTGTGTTGCATCTGCTCGATTCTCCAGCAGCACCAGAGCAGCTGTCATTGCACACGAATGTTTCGTGTGGCTGTGGATATTTATTTACCACAAACTCATCACGTGTTGTGAATTGCCACGGTCGGTGACATCTCAGTCATCACCATTTAACATCAGACAGATGATCAATGGCTTATTCGCGGCCCTATTTTGAAAGAGACTTTGCTCAGTGCTTCACAGTTCAAGATAAAATTAAAAAGACCATTAACAGGGGAAAGATGGCTTTGATCAAAAAAAAAAAAAATCTTATTATTATTTATTTAATTTAATTATTTAATAATTATTTAAACAAGTTTGTAACTGCGCCTTATCAAAAATGGCACGGTCAGTGAAAACCTTTACAATTTTTTTTTTTTACTATAAATTTGTCTCTCACCTCCTATGTCATGTCCATGATATCTTTATAAGGTTTACATCATGAGCTATCTCTAGTCTAGACTGGTCTTAAGTGTACATTAGGGCCACCTTTTATAAATATCTGATGCGTGCGTGTTGTTTTTGTGTGTGCATGGTCTGTACCAGGCGTCTCAAACCGGTTCCATAAAGGGCCGCTTGGCTGCAAGTTTTCATTCCAACCAAGGAGGAACACACCAGGCTGGAATCAATTAATCAGCTGATCTCAGTCTTCAGCTGATAACTAAGTGATCCCTTGATGTTGATTGGTTGGCCTTATGTGCTCGTCCTGGGTTGGAATGAAAACCTGCAGCCACGCGGCCCTTTATGGAACCGGTTTGAGATGCCTGGTCTGTACACCTGGCTCCAGGTTTCATTTATAGGCCCATGCATGACACATTATTTTGAGTCTATCCAAATTCTGTTTACATTATGCAAGCATATGGCATGAAAACAACAATGCAATAATTTTGCAATGATATACATTTGTGTTAATGGTCTAAATTATTGTGCACATGTATTTGTGGAGAGTGGGCGACATGATAGAGGCTCTAGGAATGTGTCTGTATGTCAACATGTAAAGTTATATTAGATTAAAATGTCATTGACAGCAGTCAGTACATCTGATTACAACCAGCATCGTCCTTAGCCTCAACATCAACATTTCTAAAATCCAGTATAATTATTATCTAGTAGAAAATCAATGTAACTGTGCTGGAGAACACCAGTGGGCTCCCAAATCAGATTTTCCCCAAGATATAGTGATGAACTCTATGTTAGTACTTTTTGTCAAGCACTCCAGCGATTAGTGATGTCTGGCGGGTAAAGGCCATTTGAGCGGAGAGGAACAAAACCCCTCATTGCCCATGATGCATTTCAATGAGAAACCGCACATAAAAGCGATTTGCCTTCAAATGATTTTTCTTACGGGGCCATCTTCTGTGAGTGTCCTCTCCCATTGAGTTCTTCTGGCGTAAGAGCTCCATTACAATGATTTAGTCTGCACAGAACGAGCGTGCACTCGAATGAGCGCGCGCACACACACGTACAAGCACATACGCACTCGTGCCTCAGGCCGAGGGACCCATCAATTAGAGTGGGTTCAGTCAAGTCATCATCATCTTCCTCCTTTCTTTTTTTTCTCCCTCAGTGCACAGAAGTGGCACAATATGGACTCTCAACCCCTCTGAGGGCTTTAAATCTGGAGCACTTGCATAAGAGTCTATTTTATAGGCACGTAAGCAAAAATAAATCCCAGATCCCGTCGACGTAGTGGGAGCGGATCTTGTTTTATGTCAAGGAGTTGAAGGTGTGAAAGTCAGCGGGGTATTTTGGGGAGAAAAGATTGGCAGAATGAAGCTGAGGCCATCAGATCGTGTTTGTCTGCGAGTTTCTCTTTCGCTTTGTACTTTCGCTGTTGGCTGTCCTGGATGCGAAGGCTGGTGAGCTCGTCAGGGAGCTACATTTACCTTGTGCTGTCAGATGTCATCTCAGGAAGATGTTGAGCGCAGCACACATACACACACACCACCCTCCCACACCTGTCTTTGATTTCAAGTCCTATTCCCTGTTTACAAGCTTATGCACCACTGTGAAGTGCATACAGGGGTTATTACTGGGCGATGTTTTTTTTTTTTTTATTCGATGCAGTGTGCCCCGATGTTGCAGTAAAATTTGAAACCGACTTTAAAGGCAAAAACTAAAGCTGCACTGGGTATTTTTTAGCCCTGCTAGCGGTGGGGGTCTCTGGCAATGTCGGTCATCCCTACTCTGAAAAGTCCAGAAAAGTCGGCCTGTTTCATGAGGACAGAGATGCATTCACCGCTTTGTTTGACCTCAAGGATAAACACAGTGAGTTTTTGTGAGTAACAAGAACAGAACAAGAAAACCCAACAGGGCACTTTCGAGAGGGTCACTACGGAAAACATAAATACCTGGTACACATCAGCACGTTAGCGTTATCAGCATGCTGGCGTTAGTGTTTAGCTGCTAGCGTGGCTGTAGACTCTCGTTTGAATATAAAAATACACAGCCCAAATTATGCAAAGTGCACATTCAGTACCTGGATCCACTTTCTTTACCTGCAGTAATTTACAGGTGTAGACAGACTGTTAAAAACAGTGTGGGTGCTGTTTGCTGGGGTCATGTTAAATCCAGTAAATTTCATGCATGTAAAATATAATGCATTTCATCCCAGCAGGCCTGCACTAAAACCTCCCTCTGAAGTTTTTAATATTTACTTGTTGTTGAAACTTTCAGAGAGGTGTCAGCTCAGAGATTATTTATGAGAGTGCAGCTCATTGCAGACTTGTATTGGACTATTCGAATCCTTTGTCCATCTCATTTAACATACATGTGGGGGACACAGTAAGGACAGCTGAGCACACCCATTTTCAGTCTCCATTTTTTTTCTCAATCCATTACCATTGTTGACATTTGCAGATATTAAAGGGATAGCTCAGCTTTTGAGGAATTACCGCTTATTTGCTTTCTATCTGAGAATGAGACTGTCTTGTCCCTGTGTTAAGTACAGAGCTGGAACCAGGACACGGTTAGATTAATTTACCATAAAACTGGAAGCAGGAGGAAACAGCTAGCCTGGCTCTGTCCAAAAAAACACACAAAAAACACAAAAACATATATCCAAAATGTTGAACTACTTCTTCAACTTCTAAATTCTTAAATGCGTTTATGGAAATCACTTGTTTTCATCTGCATGAGTTCAGTGGATCTGACTGGATTCAAGTTCAAGCAATCTTCATACAAGAGCGTTGATTAGAGAAGACCACTACATGAGGTTAGAACTTTTAGAGCCCCTCTGTAAATTTACTTTGCCCTGCACCGAGCGATGCCCTCCCTGAACACCCTCTTTGTAAGCGAATCCACTGATGGACTCCTCGGGCCCCAGGGTCAGAACAGAGGCCATATTGATTTTGCTGTTTATAAAGACAGTCGCAAACAGGGCAGACTCTGAATGCCAACAGGAGTGGCTTGAAAAAGGCATAGCCTGGAGGTATTTCTCTTTTCCCTGTCTCTGCCTTCCTCTCTGTTTACCTTGAATGTATTTGACTCTCTCTCTCTGCCTTTCTCTGTGTCACTCTTCTGTCTGTGTGTCTCCCTCATCTCCCATCCACATACTCTATGGATGAGTAATTTTAAATAAGATAAACAGGAATCGTGACAATCTAACAAACACAGCTGTTATGAAACTGAGGTCCATAAGAGACGTGTTTGTTGTGGGAATTTTTCTGCCGTCCAGCTATGGATTTCTCTGACAAGTTGATAAGTAATGCAATTAAATGGACTGCATGCTGCAGAACAGGGATTATTTATTCACAGCTGAAGCTCATTAAATTTTTCTTACAAAACCTCCCTTTGAGTCTTTTTATGGCATGTGTGTTTCATTTTATCTCATTTATGTTAATTCCTGAGGGTTGTGTGCAGTTTATGAATTATTGCATGGTGTCTTTGATGCATGTTTTGAAAGGAGGTTAGCTTAGCACACGTAGCCCTTGCTACCAAAAACAAACAAAATATATCGTCGGACATTTAGCAGCTAACGACCCACATGTTTCCCTCAGGGGTTGGTAGAGACCAAAAACAGAGGTAAGAGTCCGAATGCTGGACTTCCATCCGTTAGGTGAATGTTTTCAGTTCACATTTTACAGCCTCACATGCTGATATACAAATCGAAACAGATGTGTTTCAATCCTTTTATTTTAAGATGGTACTTTTCTTTTCTAATCAATGGCACCCTGCATGCTGGGGTCAACGATGTCCTCTCAGAGCTCAGATCAATCAGCACTGGTGCTCCTCAAGGTTGTGTACGAGAATCCATTCTGAGAGCTGTATCATTAAATTCTCAGATGATGAAGCCCATGCTGGGCGTAATGCACGGAGACAGCAGCTCATCAGTATCAAATAGAGAGATTTGTGCAATGGTGTGACAATAACCATCTGGAGTTGATAGTGAAGAAGACTGAGGAGATGGTGTTTGACCCAAGGGCAGTGGGTGATCTGAGGCCGGCTGTTATTCCCAATGAGTCCATCACTCAGGTCTGCTCCTATGAGAAGATTCAAGGTCTCCAAGAGCATACTGAACCATTCTAAGCATTCTTTCCTGCCTATGTCTTGAAGGATGTTGGCCATGGGAGTAATGTAATGTAATGTGGAGGTTGTGCTAATATGTCGCCATTGTCCAAAGGTATGTATGTGTGTGTAAACTGTTGCATGGAAATTATGTGTACTGTTGATATGTTTACATTTTCTTCCATGCAAATTCTGTATTCTGCCGCACACACAATAAAATAAATGGTACTAAACTGAAAAACTTCTTAGCCAGACCCTGAGGCAGATGCTGAATGGGTATTGTTTAGCACAGTTCATTGGTCAGTGTCATCCCTCTGGTATCAATGAAATTGCAGAGTATGTGATAGTGAATAGACTAGCACATGGCTTCAGTAGCAGGACTTGGAGCCAGGTGGCAGTGGCATCAGCTGCCAACTCTAGCGCCTTGTGTTGACTGCTCCTGTCTTTACTTGTCAGCGCACATGTCACCTTCTTATATGAGGACTATGAGGTTTGTGGCGCCACCAGCATATTTTATCATACCGCTGCACATTATGAAGGCCGCTAATGCACTGAACTGTAAATGTCAGGCAGCGGTAGACATGGTGCCGTTCCCATTTTTCTTTTAGAAGTGGATGTTCTGAAGATTTGTTTTTGGGGAGAAGCTGCCAACTAATAGGAAAGGAGCGTGTTGAACACACACACACACACACACAGTCATAAGTCTGCCACCCCAACAATCTTCACCCTAAATTTTAATGATTTATGTTTGGGGGACATGTCTAATATTGCTGCAGATGGGTTTAAAGTAGAATTAGTCGAAAGCCAATGTGCGTCTCATACAGACGCTCAAGGGTACCCTCTATGAGACAACCATGGGCGTAAGACGCAGCGGTATTTGATGCTCTGGGAATGAGGCTGCAAGAATGAATGGCAAAAAGTACTAGTAGTATTTAAGTATTTCTAATTACATGTTGAAGCTTTAGAAAATGGAACCCCAACTTTTCTGTTCAGAGCCCTCCACTTTCCTCCACCACATAATGGGAAACACTGGCACTGACTGTGTCAGAGCCGTGGCCTGTGTCATAGCAGGTCCTCTCGGGGGAGCAGAAAGTCTCGCTCTGCAAATGAATATCAGACATGAGGCAACACCTTCCACCTTGTCTTAATTACCAGCTGTATTTATAGATAAAGTACTGAGCCATGTAGTGCTGGAGGGCAGCTCTGCAATCGACTGGAGCAACAATTGCATCAGCTGGATCTTTGTCATCTGCCAAGTGGGCGGATTTTCAGGGCAATTTCTTGGCTACGCTGAGTAGCTTGTGTTTAGAAATGTAAAAAAACAACTAAAAAAGTTATCTAATCATACCTCATTCATTTGACTGATAAATATCCTCATGCATAACCTGGAGGAATCCTGTAAGACAGTATAAATGCATGTAATCAACATGAACAGTAATACAAGGCTGCAGCACTGTTGTGTTAGTAAAGTAAAAAAAGGCATTTTTCTACTGAAAGTCATTACAGGCCGATTAAAAAGCAGCTGTTCACACTTCAAAAATTAGATATTTGACCACACAGAGACACAAATAATTTTCTCCCTTTGTGGAAGAGTTCTGTAAATTCTGGGTGAGTCTCACAACATGACCGCTGTCCTCTCGGATGACAGCGCATGAGGCGACCCTCGGCTTGTCTTCGGGGGCTCTGCGTAACGTCCCACGGCCCACCGCGACACTCACCACGGATGAGCGTTATTCTGTGCCCCCGGGACCCCTTGGTAAAGCAGCTCTGCTACACAGCCTCGTCCCTCAACCCCGCGGTTTATTTACCCTGATGGAGACTCATAATTTAATTTGGCAAGATGGGAGTGTCCTCTTACCCTTGCTCTGTGCAGCTGGGTCTCTCCTTCACGCGGCCCTCCCTGACCGCCTCTTCACCTGCCTGGCTTGCTTACATTGTGCTGAGTCACAAAATAAAATATTTCAGAGTCTGCACATCTGTTATGTAATGGTAGCACCCAGGGAGGGACTTGCAGATGTTTATCCTTTTGTTGTCTGTTCCTTTATTGTGACATTTGACTAAAAACTGAGTCTAATTGATACTTTTACTCTTTGTTCTTATTGATGCATTTTTTGTGTAAATAACACAGTAAACTGTTTCTTGATGACATTATCAATGTTTTAAAAGCTTAATCTAAAGGAAACTGAAAATGTGCTAACCATTAATGCTGTAATTGTTTCAAGTTAAAGGTTGCTATGAATGTTGGAGAGGGAGAAGAAACTAGTTTAAAAGTTTCTGAGCAGACATCTATTGATGTATCATCAGTAAAGTGAAAAATGCACAGTCATGGCAGCAGAATTACTTCAGCGCTAACTAGTGCACCTGTGCTCACCTAAGCAATAAGAGCAAAGTCATTCATTTGGTGAGCACAGGACAGTACATTGCTTTTTTGTAGTATGCCGTGGAAAAAATATATCTGGATGCTTTAATAAAAACATCTCTGCACTATATGCACAGTCACTTGTGTAACTTGGCTGAACAGAATGGCAAAGTTTGTTCTCAAAAACCTATAATGTCTGCGACCCCTGTGACCATTTCAAAAACAATTCATGTGCACATTTGCTGAGAAAGCAAAGGCAAGCCTCATCCTACATATTTTATTTCTTGGACTTTTATGGCATGATTACACTTAAACTCACAGTAGATTTAGCATAGATTCACATGTCACATGCAGTGTCCAAACAGCTCAGATTTCATGCACTTGTGAGTGAGATGAAATGAAACTCCAACTCTGAGGTTCATGTTTTCACACATTTCTCTGCAGAGCTCATCTGAGCTGGAATGCCAGCTTCAACAAAACAAACTAAAATATCTCAAATGACTTCTCAACTATTACTGCTGCAGGTGTGCTTGGTCAGGACAGCAGGATGTTCTACGTGCGTCTGGAAGACGCCACCGTCTGGATTTTCAGTCATGGCTTCACTTCTCGCAGCTCGTGATGATTAGATCCACGGTATGTGAAGGTCAGTCCAAAGTCGTGTGCTTGCTGTCATGAAAGTGTCTGTCAATTTGTTTACCCAGACAGAAACCTATGCTTATCAGAGCAATAAGATGTATTGATTATTGACAGTGTATGCAGATGTCAGTCACAGGAGGAGGATGTTTATTCTTCCTGGAGTGTTTTATTGAGCCTTTACTTAGCAGAAAGCTGCTCTGGTCTATGTGTTGTAAATTGCACAGCCTTATTGTGTGAGTTCATCATGCTCGTGGCTTCTGTTATATAATGCATTCATTCAAAGCCCTCAACACCCATTTCTTTTCTTTAATAAGAGTAAATCATTTTTTTTTCAGTCATTTTCATATGTGACATCATAAAGACAGAGCAAGCTGGATTTGTGTCAGAGGACATTCTAACATTAGCTGTACGTCTTGTTCACTCTCCTCGTGGCTTCAGATACTGTGCTGCATACATGGAGGTGATGCATTCTCTTATTTGTCTTTAACATCTTAAAAGGTAGTTCTACTTTTGTATTTGCAGTCACAATTAAATGCTTTTCTTAATTAATGAAAATGTATAATGTGTGTCTGTGAACTATCAGCGCGTCTGTCTCTGCTTGAACTGGATGTGTATATTTCTTTGTGCACAGGTCTCCTTTGAAAAAGCGATCCTGATCTCAATGAGACCGCCTGTTTTAATGAAGGAATGAACCTTTTCTCTCTGTCGGTGTCATTTTCATCTAATTGTTATTTGCTCTGTGGTTGAAGTACAGATTCAACTGGGCAATTTTCACATTTTTATTATTTTTAACTTGCATTAAGCTCCAAGTTTCTATGGTGACAACCAGCACAGTGAGGTGGTGTTAGGTTCGGTGTGAGGGATTATCTTTATTTTATCTCTTCATGCACCTAGAGGGAAGGAGAGGAGCTATGAGCTGTAAAGCATGATGGGTAATTACACTGCCAGACCGACTGCTTTGCTGGTTTTATCCAACGTTTCTGAAGCTGAGACACTTTTCCACTTGTATCCACCCTTCTCTCTGTGACGGTGCTGATGGGGAGATAGAACTGGAATGGGAATCCATTTATTTTCTCTCTGATATGCTAATCGAAAGACTGAGAAAAGCAACTTATCCCACTGTATTTCCAGTCAGTCTGCACTGATCTTATTGTAAAGCTAATTCAAGTCGTCTTGGTAGTGGCGCTGTTATGTGTCTGTGTTTGGATGCACTGTTCAGTTCAACAAACATACCAACAGTATTAACTCCCCGAGGTGCTGCACCCATTGTGCAGCAGTGTCTGCATTTGTACCTCTCCGCTTTGTTAATTTGACTTTTATCAGACTTCCTCCTCACACCTTGGCCCCCCCACTGCCACGTCACACAATAGAGCCAGACCAGGTCTATTTACTTTCCAGAACTGCAGTTTCCTGAAAATGAAATATCTTATCAGCTTTGAGCAGCCTGAGCCAAAGCACCTAGAATTTGGGGTTTACATGTTAATGAGGGGATTCTGAGTAAACTGTTAAACCAGCTGAAGAGTCTGTGTCTTTTGTTGGCAGCAACACAGTAACAGTGCACGCCTGGCTTTCTTCTGCAATGTGTTGGCCATACTTTTAAAAAGTTATTTGTAGTTTATAATTGGAAGAGGAGCCTCAAAGTTTTACTTGAAGGAGATTTATTTCAGTCCTGTCAAATATCGCAGAGCCCTGGAGGTGAGGGACCACCTTTATGATTGTGTACGCATTCATTACCTGAGCGCATAGTTACATTAACAGTGAGAAATATCGTCCCTTTTAAAGAATGGCTCATGCAATGACTAAGATAGCCAATTATGAGCAATTAATGGAGCCCCTATATGAGTCCAATAATGTTTGCTTGGATTGATTGCTTTATTAATATAACATGTGTATGACATCAAGAGATAAATGATGACAGACATTGCTACTGTATGTAAGTAATAGTAATGCAGTTACGGTGATTCCTGCTCAATATGTTACTTCTGGATGATAACTGTACGATGATGATTGTGATAATGTCAGCCCAGTAAGCTGTTTTCAACATATATGAGGGCTGGTATATTTATGTAGAGGTGAATGGTTGCAATGTCATGTGAAGTTTGCCCCAGATGCAGTTACTTATGCGAGTAGCAGCTGTATGTTTAGTAACTCTTGCCCTGGGTGATACTATCATTTTGATATAAGAGTGGTAATTGGCTGTGTTATTGTTGTTGTTTATTATTATGTGCACGTATGTATGTGTTTGTTTGTTTGTTTTAGGATTTTGGTTGTTTTATTCATTTGGATGTTGGTGCGTTCTGTTCACAGTGTCATGTCTTGTTATGCACTTCCTGTTGTATTGTGAAACCCTAACTCTCCTCTCGTTTCAGACCCTTGACTTCCTGGTGTCCTTCCCGCCTGTCTGATTGTCTGCCCCGCCCTAATTCTCTCCACCTATTCATTGTTACCTTGTGTATATATAGTCTGCGTCTCTCTTTGTCCTGTGCCAGATCGTCTTGCGCGTTATGTGCCTTGTTGTCATTGCTACCACAGCTACAGTAAACCCAGAGTCTTGTCTTGTGTTGTTCGTTTGTCCTTTTGATCCTCAGCGTCTTTAGTTATTTGCCCTTCTGCCTTAGTTGCCTTTTGTCTAAGAGCTTTTTGTTGTTCGATTTTTGGAAAAGACATTTTTGTTAATAAATCAGCCTTTGAGCTCGCCTTCAGTTCGTGTCCTGTGTTCTGCCTGTGAGTCCTGAAAGCCCTGACAGCCCTACGGGCATAACACGTTCATTCTGGATCTGATGTCCGTGTTTTGTGTGGTTCTGTTAATTAATTATAATTAATTATAAAAAAGATGATTTATTAATTGACCTTTACCTCAACATGAAAGTGATGTACACATTCTGCATCATGAGTACTTTTACTTTTTGTATTTTGAGTGTCTTTTGATGCTAATAGGCTTGTACTTTTACTTTTGCTACTAATCATCTTTACTTTGTGTTGTGGTACTGCTACTATTACTTACTTCTTCCACCACTGAGCACAAGTTCTCTGATTTTGAATGAAGCTGAGCAACTATAGGAAGTTGGCGCTGTAAAAAAAAATGGGTCACTGATTAAATTTTTCTTGACAAAAACGATTTTCTGAACAACAGTTCTGACCTGCGCGTTAACAATGGAGAGGAAATTGATTACAGCTGTTCAAAGCTTTTCATTTTTGAAAGACTAAAGGGATGAAAGAATTGATTTTGCATTGTTGGGATCAGTTGTGAGCTGTGGAGTATGTCTTTTAATCCCACGTAGCAATAGTCACTCTGAGGATACATTGACAAGCACATGCTGCAGACCTACATCGCTTGTTTTTGACATAAAAACACCTGTGAGGGTATTATCACATAATTTTGAGTGTGACATTTCAGAGATCAAGTGAGTCACTTAAGCATATTGATGCATATTAATGCACATTTGTAACTTCTAAGCCACATACTAAAAAAACATTTTCAACTGTTTCTTGAAAGTGCACACTTAAACTGATGCAGTACTAATGTGAAAGTACTGTACTAATGCTAAACTGTAAGAATACTGCATTGAAAATGTTACTGAAGAAAAGTATGTGAGTATAATCAGGAAAAGTAAAAGCAAACTTACTCAATGCAGAAAAAAATGTCCTCTGTGTCTGTTACACTGTCGTATATTATACTATTAGATTGTTATTACTCATGCATTAATGTAAAAACAGGATTTTACAGTTGCGGTTGGGTGAGCTGGAGCTAATTTCTAATGACTGTGTACAGTATATGAATGTAACTAGTGTTTATTTTCATTCCGGATGAATCTGCTAATCATTTTCTCCATTAATCGATTGATTTTTGTGGTTTGTAAAAATTCAGAAAATAGCGAGTGACACCTACACTGTGCTTGTTTTGTCCAACCACTTGTCTAAACCTTAAAATTATTCATAAAATACATTTATGAAGCTGGAACCTTGAAGTGAAAAATGAACGAAAAATAATTTAATGAAAATAATGAATTTTTTGTCAATCAATTAATTCATCCGTTGTTTGAGCTATACTTGTACATTTTCCGATGTTTTACATGCAAAAAAAATCTTTATTTATAAAGTAGCTATTGACAAAAGGTGAAGTTAAAAATACAATATAGTGGAGTAGAAAAGAGGCACAAGAAATGACTCAAGAAAAATACAGGTAGCTCAAATTTGTGCTGAAGTGCATTACGTGAGTAACTGTTACTCTCCATCACTGGACTGGAGGCATTCAGCCTATAATATAAACATCTGTTGTAGGATATTGATCATCACAAAAATTAATACTTGTCTAAACTGACTGAATACATCATTTCTTCCACTTTCTCTTGCTCCCCTCCCGATCTGGAGCCTACTCCTCCAGGCACTGGCATTTCCCCCTGGTATTTTATGGCATCATTTATCTATTCTGTGCAAGCAAGGGCCTTTTCAAATTACTGCAATATACTTCAGCTTCATCTATTATTCTCCATTTGACATCTGTTATACCTTCCTCCTCCTCAGACAGCGGTGAGACAAAAAGTGCTGCAAAGTAGAGTTTGAGTTGAGATGTGTTGGAATCAGACTTCCTAAGGCAGCACTCTCACTTGGACAGATGCACAGCTGCTGCGATCGAACCAGTGACAATAAGTCAAAAACGGCACAGCAGCATTTGATTAATCATCCTGACAACAACATGAATCACAAAGCTTCACAAACCAGAAATTGTCAGATATGGAGGCTGCACATTTTTTTGAGTTTTCAGGGCTCGTTAGCTGAACTATAAAGCCTACAGCTGCATCTAAACTATGACTAAACGTACAGTAACATGACAGAAAACAGTAGAGCTGAGAAACGTTCTCACTGTCATACCTCTTCAGAACTTTTTCCAAAGTACGCTTGGCTCTCCCGAATGCTGTGGTGACAGCTTATCCCCAGATAATACCGGCGGTTGATTTCTCTTGAAGTTATGTGGAGGTGTGCACGCTGGTGAAAATGAAAGAGAAATGAACAATGGTATGAAAAGAAAATACTTCTCAGGGTTTTGAAAGAAGGGTGAAGCTTAACGTCACTGTTTTCTTATGAGTTTCACCAGAACAAAAATACAGTAACTTTCAAATTATGCTGGCAGAAGTGGCACAAAGCGAAACTTATTGATTTGAACGCTCTTTGGTAAAGAGAGAGAGAACATCACATTCCTGAACAATTTGTCTTTCCCCTTTCTTGTTGAATAGATTTCGCGGCTTAAAAGAATCCATAGAGATGAATCTGTCTGCTCTAACAACTGCAATTACTGTCAGCTTTTTGGATCTGTTTGTGCAAAGCCATCAAACCCCACCAGCAACATTTCACATATTCCCTCTGCTTCTTCTAAAAACAATATTGTGTAATTTGTGGTTTACATTACAGAGGACTGTTCAATTGCCTCGTTAATATGCTTTAAGTAGGTAATGACGTGCGTAGCTCGTGGGTTTGACTTACTGGCAAAAATTCAAACCAAAGTAAATAATGCGTGAAAATAATAAGTGTCAGATAAAATTCACATGGGAAGGCACACTGTAGTGGGGCTCAAGCTTTTTGGCCATATGCTTAAATCCTGAATTCACTGCAACAGAGTCTGGTCTCATATCTTCAGTGATAAACTTTCCTCGTGGATTAGTTATTGCTTGAATCTGCAGAGGTTACCTGCACACTGTGGAGAGAAGGACTTGCCTTCCAGTCTGCTTTTGTCTCCTGTTCGAACCGACACTTTCGGCTGATGCTGTCGTAAACAACATACGTTGGCACCAAGTCATCGTCTGATCTGCTGATTGTCCAGCTTTGCTGTAACTAAATATGAAGCCAAAACGCTCACATACAGTGGCTTTAAACGTCATAAGAGGATCCTCCAGTTCTGGTCTCTCATTTGCGTTAGTGTCGATAATGCAGTGACACCACATGAGCTCGCCAGGCTAAGCCGACTAGTTGGCTACAACTGGTGCCCTGCCAGAACATTCTGGGAAAGTCTCTGTTCTGTGCATGAAAGTACGTAGACTTAAATAAAAGAATTAAAAAAAAAAATTTTGACAGTAACCGTTTGGGTCACGGGGAGTGCCGAACAGAAGAAGTGTCATCCCAACCCCAACTTCCAGCACTGATGGGACAAATATACCTACTGCTCAATTAGAAAGATGCTGAATTAGAAATTCCTCAGCTTTTCATGTCACAATGATGTGTTGTCTTTACCACAAAAACATGTGCACTATTCATCATGATTGGTGCGATTAATTCTCTTATGCATGTGATGCCATGTAACACTTCAAAACCAATTACTGCCACTAGGTGCAGCTCTCTCCAAGAAAACACTGAGGCTAAAACATGAAATGATTGTCTCTCCACAGTTTAATGACTTTTCCTACAACAGCTCTGTGTCCTTCAGCTCAACTTTCCATATAAAACCGCTGCTAGCGAAAGCACTTCATAAAAACACTCAGCAGGAGGAAGTCCACCTCATTGCCCTCGGCACAGCCCTCCAATATAACCTCGACTTCATCTCGCGGCAGAAACGGCTGTTTGATATTCCCCACCATAAATGAAACATATTCTGTGTTTTGCCGGAGCGGTTCGTCTCTGCCCTCTGGTTTGATTCAAGAGTGCCTCTGCTCCATCTTTATGCAAAGCACACTGATGAAGCAGCCACTTATCATTAGGTGACTGCCGTTGTTATACATCAAGGTTTCATGTTATCAGCTAATATATGCATTATTAATCCAGATGAGGTACCGCACTGTGTCTTTATGCATACCTATTAGCAGGGAGGGCTATTAATTCCTGCCCACGCCTATAACTCGTCATCAGGGGAAAGAGAAGTTCACATGATGATGTTGTCAGTGAGGGAATATTGTGGTATGATGATCCTGGTTCATTCTGTGTAGAAACACCAATTCTCATATCCACAAATGTCCAGCCAAAGTCACCCAGAGCAGATGTATTTACTGTCAGCACGTGTGACGAAGAACCAATTAAACACACGTCCATAATTTCATCAAAGAGATATGAGGTTTATATGATGCTAAAACCTGTTTCCACAGAATATGATAACTTTTTAGATTTAGCACATTTAGCAGAAATGTGTTAATAGTTCATCATATTTCACCAGGTTGTGTTCATCTTAAATTCCGAAAGAAACTTGATTATCACATGATTATTGTCATTATTGATCACTCTGTGTATTACTGTTTATCAAACCATTTAATTGTTGACTGCCACAATTTCCTGTCAGCGATGTCTTCAGATCGCTTGTTTTGTTCAACCAACAGTCCAACACCCAAAGATATTCAGTTTAGAATGATAGAATACAAAGAAAACAACCAGCCAGTGTTCCTGCATTTTTGTGATAAATGACTTAAATGATTCATTGATTGTTAGTTTTCTGATTGTTTTATTACTGATATATAGCAATAATTGGGAGGTTTGCCTTCTGTCATTGCTGAAAATAAGACTATCATTCAATCACAAATACCAAATTAAAAGTGTTTCCATTCGTCCGGTCGAGCCGAGCTGTACCATGCAGTGGATTTATTATCAGCAGTCTCATCATGGGAAAATACAAACCTGAGCTGGCCAATCACAGTACAGTAGCTTGTTCATCTGTAGTCCTGTCCCAGTCCCCAAAGTTTGAGCATAAAAGAGATTTGAGCTCTCAGATAAGTTTTACCAAGGTCTCAGACCTTAATTAGCTTTATAGGTCGATGGCTTGTTCACAGTCCTTGTTAGGAAAGGCCAGGTGATGCAAATGTCAGAGCTTTATGAACACTGTGACTCCTCAAACCTTGTCCCCACAATCACAAGCCACTGGCTCCTCTTAGCAGCTGCCTAACAATCAAAATCACAATAACTGATGCCCACCCACAAAGCAGGAGAAGGCTATAAGAAGATAGCAAAGTGTTTTCAGTGAGCCACTTCCTCAGTTCACAATGTAATTAAGAAATGGCAGTTAACAGGAATGGTGGAGGTCAAGCTGAGGTCTGGACAGTGAGAAAACTTTCTCTGAGAGAGCTGCTCATCGGACTGCAAGAAGAGCAAATGTCTGATTGCAAAAGACCTTCATGAAGATTTAGCCAACTCTGGAGGGAGGGTGCTCTGTTCTACCGTGCAGCAGCAACTGTGTAAATATGAGCTTCACCTCTTGAGCTCATCACAAAATTCAGCATCAGAGTTGTAAAGGAACTAAACTACAATGAACAAGTGCATGTTAGGTGGGGAATTTCATGAAACAGTATCTCTCCAGTTGTGGATCGATCATGCTTTGGGCTTGTGTTGCAGCCAGTGGGCACAGGGAGCTTTTCAGTGGTAAAGGGAATAATGGATTCAATTAAATTCTGGACGTAAACACCACAGCATCTGTAAAAAAGCTGAAGATGAAAAGAGGATGGCTTCTACAACAGGATAATGATCCTAAACACACCTCAAAATCCACAATGGGCTACCTCGAGAGGATCAAGTTGACGGTTTTGCCATGGCCCTCACAGTCCCCCGACCCAAACATCATTGAAAATCTGTGGATGGACCTCAGAAGAGCAGTGCATTCAAGACGGCCCAACAATCTCACAGAACTAGAAGCCTTTTGCAGAAGAAGGGGCGGAAATTCCCCAAACAAAAACTAAAAGACTCCAGGCTAGATACAAAAAGACTTCACAAGCTATGATAGTCAATGGGAGTGTTACTGACCATGCACAAACTGTTGCTTCCGGTCCTTCTCCTTTTTTGTTATTGTGAAACTATAAAAGGTAATAAAAGCAATAAATAACAGGAAGTAATCTTGCTTAAAATATTAAAGTCATATGTCTTTATGCTGTTTGGAAATTGGGTCAGCTTTTACTCGCTGAACTATTCACAGTAACAGAAACTTTGACCAGGGCCACCCAAACTTTTATGCCATTATATTAAACTCTAGATTTGAGTTATGCTGCTGTGTGAACTGAACAAGCAATTGTGGTTCCAGGAACTTGTGATTTCTTCACTTATTGTTTGCCATTTTTTCGACTAGAAAAACAACTAATTGTGAAACAACAAGCACTGGAACGTGGTTCTGAGTAATGCAAAGACTGTGATTTGTAGTTCAGATGGGTTAAAACAGGGAACCCACAGAACTGTTTTGTCTTTCAAGCAGTTATCTTTCAAAGGGACATAAAACATAGAAACAGAGAGAAAGCAACAGAGAGAAAGTAGAAAGCATGATACAGCAAAAAAGTGAAGCTTTCCCACATTAAAGCCTCCAGTATATCAACTACATTTGCTGTCTCATGTGACACCTTGCAAGCAATTCCAAAAGTCCATAATTAGTATTTATCCTTTGAGGTACTACACAGGCTGTTTGTTGTATTTTAAACAGGGGTGGCATCCCCGTAGCACTCAATAATCCCTCCCAAGATTTCCAAATAGAGTCCCACGTGTTACAGCGGTGGCAAACAGCCAATGACACGCAGCATTAGAAACGGAGCTTGGAAGAGAGGAGAGGGGTTAGCTGCTGCTCTGTGGTACATGTCGTGCAGAAGCAGACTGGAGAGGAGAGGAGGAGGTGTCCGACGGCAGGGAAAAGCTGAAACCCCCGGTGGTGGTGGTGGTGGTGGTGGTGGTGGGGGGGGGGGGGGGGGGGGGGGGGGGGGGGGGGGTTGTGTCACAGGCTCCTGCTGGTCCTCACTGAGCCAAGCCTTTTGTTATGCTGATTTACTCAGCCTTTTGTCCAAGACACTGATGGAGTGTGTGTGTGTGTGTGTGTGTGTGTGTGTGTGTGTGTGTGTGTGTGTGTGTGTGAGGGAAGAGGACAAGAAAGAGAGAAAGACTAACAGAGTTCCCAACTTTTTGCAAACTATGTGTAGAGTAGACATATCAATAATCACATATTCAGAGGATATAGAAAATAATAGCACCATCCTATACAACACTCAGTAAATACAAACTGTAAATTCAGTTCACTTATTGATGAGACTGGATGAGAAAGTTGTAGATCCAACTCTTTCGAAATCCTTCAGGATGATGTTTTGTACTACAATTTATTCTAAGAGGCTTCCAGTATGTCATCACCTCTTTGTAGAGTTGTTGTTCAATTTTCGATCACTTTGCAGCTGCAGGTGTAAGAGATGTGTTGTCATCGCAAATGGCTATATGATGACATTTATTGGTCCTAGCAGAAAATTTGACTTGTTCGCCATCAGCATTAGTCATGGCGGTGATGACAGGAGGTTCAATCTAACAGGCATAAAAAAGGCAATTCATCGCAAGGCGGTAATGATCAGCAGCGTAACACATCACAGGAAGGTTGACTGGGGGATGTGATGTTTGGGAAAAGCTGGAGGGAGCTGATAGGTTCAACTTCTGTCACTCACAACAGAGATGATGAGACTCAGAACAATGGCAACTTCTGACTGGTTGCTTTGTCTGCCGTCTGTACACCCAGTGCTCATGCAAAGAAACTCAATTCTGACAAAAATACAAACATCTACTGAGAGCACCGAAGAAACCTTGAAACTTCATTCTGTCGAGCATTATTTGCTTTAAGAGACAATTTGTTGGGCTGCTTTTTTTTTTTATTATCGATTAAGTTTATGGCCTTTAAATGTCACGAAATAGTAAATAAATAAATAAACATCACAGTTTCCCAAGCTGCAGGTAACATCTACAAATGTCTCGTTTTGTCTGACCAGCAGTCCCAAACCCAAAGATGTTCAATTTACAGCGATAAACACGCAGAAGAGAGCAGCAAATCCTCACACAGGAGGAAAAAATAACTCAAGAGATTAATCGATTGGCAAAACGGCCGCCGATTAATCTTCTCTTCCCCAACTCATCGATTAATTGACTATTTGTTGCAGCTCTGGCACGTACTGAAAGAAAGAATTGATGAAAGGAAAAAAGGAAGACGGGAACAAAGACACAAAGAATGAAAGGATGAAGGGAGAGAGGGGAGCTGATGCTGGCGTTGGCAGGATGAGAAGTGAACCTAATCGAGGGGGGATAGTGGATTGAGACAAGTGTAACATAGAGAGAGAGAGGCTGACAGAAGGTGTCCCTCTCCCCAGCGTCCGGCCCCCCATCCCTGACGTCACAGACCGAGAGACACAAAACAAGCTGCTCTCAGCTGAGCTCCTCACTCCGTCCTCCGCTCGCTCCAGCCCGTCCTCAGACTGTCCGACACCCGCTCCGCCCTGAGCCGGGCTGCGCACAGCCAGCTCCATCATCTCCCCGCCACAGCACTGCACTCCAGCAAACCAGACGGCCGCCTGCCCCCTCACTCCTCGGGACTGAAGCAGGCTCCGTCTCTCGCGAGTGACGCCCGGCTCTATGTGATCCAGCCGACGGGAGCGCACACGGGAGAAAGGAGCGCAAAGCCCCTTCCCCGACCCCGTCCCCCCCTAAAAAAGCAGCAGATGTGACAGAAGAGGAGAGGCGGAGAGAGCAACACAATCTCCCCCACCCCTCCTTCCCTCATCTGGGAGAACAATACCCAGCCTCCAGTTCAGGGGGGTCAGCTTTTGTCCCTCTCCCCACGCTGCCGCTCCAGAGCCAAGAGCAGACAGACGCGCTGACACACTGACCTGCTGCTCTGAGAGGAGAGCACGGCGCAACAACAGTTGCTGCGCTTTTTACGCGTTTTGCTTCAGTACTTGGACAGCTCCCGAGCCACAACCAGCCCGAGACCGTGTGTGCGCGCGTGTGTGTGCGCGCGTGTCCATGAGCGCGTAGACTCTGCAGGTTTGGTTTGGAGACCAAGAGACGCAGATGCAGCCACCGTGTTCGCTCCAGCTCGGCCCCTGCGCCCCCTCTGCGCCCCCGGGGTCGCAGGCCAGCACCGCCGGCCTCCAGCAGCTGGAAGAGAAGCAGCTCTTTGAGAAGTTTTGGAAGGGGACTTTCAAGGCTGTGGCCACCCCGAGACCGGAGAGCGTCATCGTGGCCAGCATCACCGCCCACAGGAGGGTGACCAAGTGAGTCCTCTACTTTCTAATGGCAGTCAGAGAACAAACACACACACATGTGCTGGTTGTCACCCCTGTGTTTGCTGTCCGGCTGCTGCAGTGAGAGTTGTCAGAGATTGTCAAGTTTTTTGTATTTTTGAGTAACTCTCCATTGACATTGGCTTGTTCATACAAAACATCAGCAAGTTGTTTGTGATGTGATTGCTGAGGACATTCAATGATGACAGTTCAATCTAAACGCACTGATCAGGTTCTGTGTCAAGACATTTCTTATTTCTGTACTTCTTTGAAGAAAGTTGACCTTATATCCCGAAGTCAGTCCCTCTCCAAACACCGTGCTTGTGCTCATTTCTCATTGTCCAGTTGAAAACTGCTGTGAATTTAATTGAAGAGTAATTCTTTTAGAAGTCTTGCATGTAACAGTCGTTTCAGCAGCATGAGAGTGAGGGGGAGGACACGCTACTCTCTTGAAATACAGCCACATCAATGTTGAAACATCAGTTCTATGTAAGTCATCCTAAAAAAAAAACCCCTCAGTTTTCATTCAAATCAGCCCAGTTTGACAGGTTGGCATGTTTTGACCCACAAATCTGTGTTTATCAGGGCATTTTAAGAGGTTAAGACCTCAAAATATCTCTTTTTTTGTTCATTTTTCACCAAACACTATGATCTCCCTCCACTTTCACATGCAGTCGTACGCATGTGATGTACAGCCAAACGCAGCTGGCATGTTCACTTACTTGTCGCCGGTAAAGGTCATGTGGCAGCATCGTCGTGCCTCTAATGTCAGACTTGTCCCCTCTTCCCTGCTGTGACATGGCTCTGTGCCAGCGCCTGCTGGAGGAGCAACATGGCCACACGTTTGTTCCCCCACTTTCATCCCTCCGACCAAAGGTTAGCCGTAGCTCACGCAGCCTCAGAGGGGAGGAGAGGCGAGGACGAATTATCTGCTGCCCTTTCTCCTCCTTATCCCTTCCCTTTATCCCGTCTTCGCTCCCGTGTGCACGATCAAACACCAGCCATCTTTTACCCTCGCACCGCTCTGCCTGCTGTGCCTGTTTGTCAAACACTTCACCACAGAGGCAAAGACACCGCTCCCTTCGAGGAGGGGGCGCAGTATTTGCAAAAGAACACCTGACAAATGTTCCAACAGGTAGAACATTTACACAAGCACACTTGCAGACACACATCTGCACATGCGCACTTGCATATCAAATGATGTGGCTTGCTTGGGTGACCTTTGAACGGTTTTGACACCCACTATCAACTTTCCCTTATGTGAAATTAGCTATGTTAATGAGGATTAGAATGGCCCATTTCATCCTATATCGGCACAGGCAGCGGAAAGACACACTGAACCAGATAATGTGTCTTTAATGGCTTCTATTACAGCAGGACCATAACGCCGCACATGGCCCAGTTATAAAGGATTTTATTAGCTTGTAGGATATGACAAAAAAAAAAACACTTTATTGTGAGAATATTACCAAATGTGCCTCTTTTTCCCTTTTTGCCCCAGCTCAGCGTTCTAACCAAATGAACTGCACCTTCAATTTTCCTGTCAATCAACCACAGCCTGGCACAGACGATGGGCTCAAATCTATTTGAGAAAACTGACAAAAAAAACCCCAAAATTAGAAACAAAGCAAATGCAGCCACAAAAAAATTAAATGTAATGTGCCTGGCTTTCATGAACTGAGCAGCCTATTTCAAATAGCCGCAGACTCTGGAGCGGGGCCCAGCTGTCTCTTCAGCTTCAGCTTCTCTGGGAAGGAGGCTCTCCTCAAGTGGCTTTGCTCCTCCACGGGCTCCGTCCGGGTGACAGTGACGATGATGACAGCGTGGCAGGGGCAGGCGAGAGCGAACGTCCCCAGAGAGCAGACATAATGTTGCTAATTCGCCCCTAAGTCTGTTCGTGAAAGACGACAGAGACGATCTCCGCTGTCCACCCGTCCTCTCCTGCCCAGCCTCTCTGGATGTTTGCAGGAGGGTATAATGCAGAGGGACTTTTGGGTGATATAGATTGTACATAATGAGTAAAAACACAACAAACAAACCTAACACCCAGAGAATATGGATGCAGGAGGAGGCTCAGGCATCCTCCCTCCCTCCCTCCCCACTGCACTGTTGATTTTGCCCGAGCTGAGTGTGACTGGGGAATGCTTAGACCATCAGAATGCATGGCCTTAGGCCTGCTCCTCTGCCTCGTTCTCTCCGAGAGGAAGCATCATTATTCACCGTGGATAACTGAGGGGTGATGAACAATTGCAGTGAAAGTGAGGGGGCATTATGTACAACAAGCAGAGGGGGAGAGAAGAGAGGAGACGGAGGGGGAGCCACAGGGAGACGTTTCATGTTCAATCAGCACGGGTCTTTTTTTTCTCCTCTCGTCGTCCTCGCCTCTCCTTTCTGTTCTCCTCCTTCCCTCTCTCCTAACTCCCAAATTAAAAATGCTGGAGGGGCCCGAGAGCCACAGAGGAGTAATTAGAGTTTGTTGTTCTCCCTCTGTCCTCCCCTCTCTGTCCTCCCTGTCTCCTCCTCTTCAGGCCAGTCACACAGTGGAGGGGAGGAGTTCGCTGGCTCTGTGCAGCGGGGTGGGGCTCCGCTCAAAACCATTATGACCCTGCAAGCTGTTTTGTTCATGGGGGGCTTCTCATTAAATATGCAGCCTGGCTAACTTCGGGTTGTTTGTGTGTGTGTGTGTGTGTGTGTGTGTGTGTGTGTGTGTGTGTGTGTGTACATGTGTGCATTCACGTGCATCTGTACTGGAAATGTTTTGCAGCGATTGCAAAGGTCTGAAATGAGGGTGTGAGCTTGTGCGTGCGTGCGTGTGTGTGTGTGTTTGGTGTGTAAGTGGGGTCTTGTCCAACTCTGTGGCAGATGGCAGGCTCAAGTGAATGCAATGCAAGGGAGGGGAGAGTGTGTGTGTGTGTGTGTGTGTGTGTGGTAGGGGGTTTCAGGCCTCTTACCTCAGCAGATGCTGGTTTAACGAGAAGGAGAGGGAAAGGGTTTGGAGGGGCTTGTACACTGACAGCACCTGTGGGAATATACAGCGGGGTGGACAAAATAACAGGAACACCTCTGAATAGAATGCAGTGCGATCCAACTAGAGCCTGAAAATGAATAAAGAAATGAAATAACAATCACAGGGGGACTTTTGCAGCAAAGGCTGGACAATCGCATGGCTGGACCTAGATGGGAAAGTGCCAGTGGAAAGATAAAAGTTAATAACAGACAGAATATTGGGTCCAATGGTGTGAAAAAATGAAACCAAAGTGGGTAAGACATCCAGAGAGCCAGGAGAGGATTTCATGGAGGGAACTGTGTCATCCAGGGTTGACAGACCGGTGGGTTCATAATGAGTGAACAAAGGAGCTGGCTCAGGAGAGCGTTTCACATGAGAAATCTGTGTCATTTCCGTTGTTTTTAATGATAATGTGATTGAGGAACTCTTTACATGTTGCTGTGGTGACTTCATGGAAGTGGCTCAGAGAAGGGCTCATCGCTGAGTCAGTGGACTGAAATAAAACCCTGGGACTGTGGCTTTGAGAGGCAGGCAGCTGGGAAAAATATATATTCTTTTCTTGTTTTACACTAGATTGAAAGATTTTCATTTGACTTCAGAGGATAAATAAAGTGTCATTAATTTTATCTTTCTGCTTTCCTGAGCTTTCTTTTGTGTGATCATTTAGCTGCAGCGTCTCATATTAAGATCATTGTATTATATCGAAGGATAATAAAAGTTTATTACAGCTTGGATGTTATTTTTATACAAACCAGCCTATCAGTTATAATAACACTGAACTCAACAAGTTAATAGCTGAAATCTTGGAATACATTGCTGAAATTAAGTCTGACAGGGCAGGAAACACATGAGTTCAAAAGATCTGACGTGTTGTAAACATGCCAGATCACCTAACCACTTCATTTTGAGGTGAAAGTGAAAGTGAGTCTAACTAAAATTACAGCAATGGAATAGTTGAGCTATTTTGAGCGCCCCTGGGTTTGGAAGTAAAAGTCAATGTCAGGTGACTGACAGATGGAGCTCTTCATTGCAGCTTGGATCTGCAGGAAACTGTAGTGTTAGCACCGAATATGAACAACTGTGTGAGTTACTATTGATCTTGAAAGTCGTTCTGTAAACTGTGATAAGTGTTCGCCTTTGTATTCCGAGTAATAATGGTGTTTGTTTACTACCTGCGTATCTGTTCCTCCGCCATCAGAATTCATTTCAGCAAAGTTACCAAATGTGTGATTGCAGAGGAAGCGATTTGTCTCGGGTTTGAACGGCCACGTCTGTCCTTAAGCGCACTCGAAATCGTCCGCAAATTGACACAAAAACGGGCGTAAAAATGTTCTGAGCGTGGGAATAAATGAACACAGGATATAGAGCCTCAAAAACATCAAGCGGCAGCAGGCAGAGCTCCCCCCTGGGACGAAGCATCGCTCTCTCTCTTCCTCTGCGCGAGAATGACAAACATGATTTAGTGAGGGACGAGGGGTTTGTCTGCCGTTATATATCTCTCTGTCTGTGCCTCTGCTCTCTTCATCGGCGAGTATCTTTAGCCGACTTCCCTCTGTGTCCTCACATCAGTGTATCTCTCCTTCCCGCTCGCAGTATCTGTGCAGTGTGGGTTAACTCGCCCTCTCCGTGTCTGTGTCGTATTACTCAGAGCGCTCCGGATGCGGCTGCTGGGCCGTGCTGACAAGAGAGCAGGAGATGATGCCCGCTCCCTGGGCAGGAATCAGACTTATCACCAAAATGGATTCACATTTGATATTGATTCCCACATAGCCAATCCATTTGAATCAAACCTGCCAGTGACTTAATACTTGATGCACCGTTCCAGTGCGTCTTACAGCAGGATGCATTTCATATGTCACGGGAATAGCAGCTATAACAGAGATGCTAACTGGTGTAGATTTATATTTGGCATTGATTTCTGCACGGCTAATCCATTTGAATCAAACCAGTGGGTTATGATTAACACCTGCTAACGCTGTCACAGCATGTACAGGCATTTAAGGAAACCAAGATAATGATTATTAAATGTCTTTATATAGAAAGTCAAATCAATGACTTCACAATGTCATATGAATATGTGAGAAACGTCAAACATAAAGATTTTGATCAAGTCATATACAAACATGCATTGTACAAACTGGTCGCCAGTGTAGAGACATGAAAAGGGGAGTGATCTGATCTCTTCTCTTGTTTTTTGTTTGTAGTCTAGCTGCTGCTGCTTATGTCCAATTTGCTAATTGTTTTCTGATTTATGCCTGTTAGAAGACCGTTACAGTAATCTGGACGACCTCGCTAATAAGCAATCCAAGAAGAAAGTTCAAATGAGGCAGAAGGCTGAGTGCTGTTGAAAAGAGGACAGCGTGACGCAGAGGACTTAGAAGACTATTAATTTGTTGTTTGGGTGCAAACTTCTTGTGAAAACATGAGCCTTTCAGTAACAAAGAGAGAGTTGTTTATAGCTTGAAGATCAAGCAATCTTGAGTTTGTCCAACGTGCTTTGAAAGACTGTCTTGAGTACTAAAATGTGCAGAATTTCCTCAGTTTCCTTAAAAAAAAACAGTGAATTGCTCAGCTAAAATACAAAGAATTCACCAAAACGTAGTTGTAGAAAATCAAAATTCATATCATAATCATTCATATAGTATCCGAATGTTTAGTAAAGTAGGATCAGTGAATTGGGTCTCATCTAGAATGTCTTTTTGGAAAGTAACAGCCTGCAGTTGCGTTTGGAGGACTGTTGCACAATAGTTGTGGCATATTGCTACTCTCCAATCATATATGTCATTTTGTGAGTCACTGACAATCCTATAGTCTAAAATGAAGTCAAGCTGCAGAGGTTACAGCGCAACCGTCCGTATTTCCTGTGAATACCTGCAGGGTATTAAAGCACCACGTCCAGTCCCCTTCAAGGACTGCTGCAGTAGGCTGAAACATGGAAGGTTCTCTTTGTTGTGGTCTAATCTTGTCTTTATCTATAACAAATCTGTATTATTTAGTGGAGGATTGAGCAAAAGGGGTTTTTAACTTCATCAACAGGCCCAAAAACCCGACAGCCAAAACGACAGCATATTAAAGGTAACATAAGAGAGACATTCACTGGCCCACAGTCCAAAATGACTGTAATATATCAGTGGTGGGGGGCGGGGGATAAATGCCAATGACTCAATAATTACTTCCAAAGGTGATATGTTGGCTCTTAAAGCTCACTTTGACATTTCCAAATTTCACTCTTGTCTCTGCATCACAAATGCCCAACCTGGCAGTGTGAGATATTAGTTTAGCTTTGACGACACTCCTATCCATTCTGGGAAACGACACGCTGCACTTGAGTGCTAACTTGTGAAAAATGTTTAATGTAGCCTCACCATGATGGGTAACAATGGCTGCGTCTCCAAGCAGCACGTCTCTGCGAATGGGGAGCTCAAAAGAGTCTCTGATATTTGCATCTAGCCCATCTCTTTCTTTTTTGTTCTCGTAAACACGCTTCATGAAAAGATGTAAGATTTTGTGCTTGTTGTGGTGATGAATCAGAGGACGGAGCTGCTCTGAATACTTCTGTGTGCACACACATACACACATATACGTTACATGCATTATTATTACTGTATTCAGTGGTTTAGTGCATCAGAACCCCTAAAGGCATCAACATGCAATGAAGAGGAACATGCCTAAATAGAAGCAACACATGAACAAATCTGTGTACAATCGCTGCACTTTCATTGTTATACTCTCCATGCCAGGAAGGCAATGTGAAGACAATACAAAGAGGCGGCTGTAACTTAGAAGAAACACAACGACAAACAACATAAACTCATGAATGACTGCTGTGAAAGAGCTTTAATGACAGCTTGGGTAAGTGTGAGACTTGAGAAGCAGTTTGAATCCATCACGAATCACAAAGACAACCTTTAATTTGTTCAGCAAGACATCCTGAAGAACTGATTTTTAAAAGTCTGCACTCAAACAAAAGCAGCTGACACTGTCACAAGAAAAAGCCATTGAAGCATATTTTTACCCTTCAAGCACGTTGGTCTGTTGCAGACTGCCAGCACAGTATGTATTTACCTTTATTCTGGCAACAAGTATAGTGTCTCCTTAACCCGATCCTGAACCCTCATCACAATATAATCCAGTATGGTGACCATAACAATAACAAACCTTGAGGAACTGAGGACCTCACTTTGGAGGACCTCTTATGCCGCCTCTTCTTGTGAGGATTTTTGGTAAACTACGAAATACATATGCACAACTGCTTTCATGAGCAGATACCTACCTATACACAAGGCAGAAGGCAAATACATATGTGGGCATGCACGTATAGTACATATCAACCCTGACACATGTCGCACCACCGTGGGGTGACCGATAATTCCTCCAAAGCTGAGCGGCAGCATTTTCCAAGATGAAAGCAAAGAGCTGAGAGTTAACCCTTTCCATCAAACATCAGCTCAAAGCTGCTGTGAAATTTCCACCTCGGGGATCTCAGTTCCCAGCCTGTGGTTCACCTCTGTGAAGAAAATGCCAAACACCGTCTTCTTCCTGAAGCAGCTGCTGCTGGCTGCTGTGAAGTCTCATATCCTGAGAAACACATTTTTAACTATGTCTTTTATATAGTGCAAAATTATAATTTTCTTGTTTTTTAATGGAAAAAAAACTTTGCTTACAAATCTGAAGGTCAAGTGTAATGACGATCTGAGGGTTGCAGGCCTGTTTCTGGCCACTCTGCTGCCTCAGGCCAGACGTCATCTGGCACTGCTGACCTTTTTATAGCCAAATGACTTAATGATGTTTTAATTCAGCTCACACTAGTGTCCCTGTTTGTGCTTTATACTGATTCATATCCAGAATACAATGTTACATGGACCAGAAGTAGCCTGAGACTCGATCACACGCATTCTTTCATTTCTGTCCTGAGGTGCAGGTGTTATCGATGTAAGACTCTAATCTACAGATTGTTCAAAAATGTTTCTTTTATCAGATATTTAGCAACCTCTGCTGTTGTTTGATTGTACTTAGAGTGCACAGTTATTGAATTTATATGTTTTAGACGGTGCATAGCTCTTATATAAACAATAACCAGCTCATTTTTAATGGTTTCCTGTTGTGTAATATTTACTAATCGTTTCCTGAGGTGTTTTATAGAGTTTGTACACTTCACTAAAACCGTCACCTGAGGAAGATCTCTACAATTTCTAAACTATACTTCCAAAAGTCCTACAAAAAACATTTTCCCAAAGTAAAATCACAGTTTAGAACTAAAATGTACTGAAAGTGAATATATCCATTGTAAGAACAGTTCCTTGTAGTGTAAAGTCATATGATAAGTAAGAATTTCAAGGCATTAATTAATACATTAAAGCAAGCAACCCAGATGAAGCACACAAATGGTTTCATTTGGCCACAAGACTGAAAATTAACAAAAGAAAAAGATGGCAACACATTTCTGTGACATTTGACCACACGTTCAGTGTCTGTTCATCTTTTCTCTCTGTGCCCGCATAGATGCATCATCTGTATGTTTGTTCTGTCTATCAAATGTTACTGTGATTGAGTTGTTTTTGAAAATTCACTACAAACATTTAAATGATGGGTAATAATAGATTATGACAATTAATTTTTGCTACCCTGTTCATGAAAAATTACAAGAAAGTCTAATGCAACCTGTGTTTGGCACCAATTATAAAGTGAAGTAAAGGTTAGAATAATTCATTCATGCTCCAAAGGTCAATATATAAACTATCACTGCTTCTGAATGATGATAAAGTCGTTGAGTAAGTCTACGTTTGAGCTCTGAGTATTGACAATGACACCAAGACAACAAAATACATGTCATTAAAGCTGTGTGCAAATATACAGATGTTCACTCAGCACCAGTAAAATATAAGGCAATAATGTAATCTGTCTGCCCCGGTGGCAGAGAAGAGGAACCGATTTAGTCTGAGCTAGTTTTTACACCTGAGTTAGTTTATTTCCATAATTATAACAAGTGAAAAAAAATTAGGCCTTTTTGAAAGTTTCCTGTCTTGTTCAATGGAATTTGAAGCGTTCATGTGTACAAATCTAGGCTGAAGCAGAGCAGTATGGATCTGCTCTGCACCTGGTTGCACTTACTTTATGTTAAAATCGAGTGCAGTGACATTTAGAAAGACTCATGGCATTTAAGTCCATTAACATAGTAAATTGTGTTGGTTGTTCAAACTGTGTGTGTGTGTGTGTCATTTTGTCGGTTTGCCAAGTGCAGACTCTGCACGAATAAAAGCAGATGAAAAGAATCCTAATCAAGGCGTAACATTTCTCTGACGTGTAAAGACACTGATTTCTTCTGTAAAAAGTGAAATATTTTCTCAGTAGCACAGACTCTGAGGGCCTGTTTTTTTATATACAAATTGTTGAGAATCACTAGCTTTAGTCTATCAAACCTTATTAGAGGTTTCTCTATGAGCTTTGGCCCTGTAATGTTCTGGCTACTCGACTTTATTTGGGGATGTGAGTAACACATACAGACAGATGTTGCCTCAGATACATCAATGGGCTTTCAGCTTCGTTTCTTGTGGCTGCTGCATCGCTTAAACATGTTCAAAGGCTTTAAAAGAATATATTGTGCTTTTTTCGACATTGAAGACCCATACACAACAAGGTTAAAGCTGACTCAGCTGAATAGCTAAAACAAGACAAAGAACACAAACTTTGCCATAGTTTCTTCCATATTCTTACACATCTGGGTGACAGGCCCGTCCTGGATGACCTCTCAGATGCTCATGCTGTGTTTATTAAATGCTATTTAATGCTGAAACTGCAGCATGCTACTCGTTGTACTTTCAGGCAAAAAGTGTCAAATTAGTCCATATGTTTTTATGACAGTTATGTATCTGTAGGCTGCAGGCAACACATGTAGGAGGCCTTGACATGTTGGCACAATTCAAAGTATTGATTTACTGTGCCCACTCCCAAAAATGTAATACCCCTCCTTCCCAATAATCCTGCCGCCAGGTCTGTTTTCTTACATTTTGTCTCAAACAGAAGTGTGTTCAAGGTTTTGTGCAAAACTCAGTGTAGATTGTTCGTGTGTCCGGCAGCAAGCAGCTTAATGTAATTGGCTTCTGTATTTTGTGAAAGAAACAGGTTGGAAGAAAGAGCGAGGGAAAGGAAAATGAGAAATAGAAAGGAGAATGTTATTATTTTCAATAAAGAGCGGGATGGAAATCAATATAAAAGGAGTGCAAAGCATAACTGTAATAACAGTGTGCAAGAGGAAGGAGAGACAGACTGGAGGAGAGAAAGACAGAGGAGAGAATGAAAGCAGGAAGGAAATAAAGAAATGAGAGTGGAGAGTCCGTGAGTGACATTTTGAGACTGTCCATTTCAGGACACCAGGGCAGCCAAGGTTATTACATTTTACTGAATATCACATTCCAGGCCGTGTATAGAAATCCTTTCTTGAGCCTCGGCCAAAGGGAATTGAATTATATGTGGGCACATAATGTACAACATTGAATAAACTCATAATAGACGAGAGAGAAGGTGAACCACTCCTTTGTCCTCTGCTGGCTCTACATGAAATGGACGGTTGTAAATCTTACAGACAGTCAGAGATGACCTATTCCTTTGAGCGATTCATTACCAATGAGTGTGGTGGCTGAGAGAGAGGGACGGCTCGCTCATTACAGCGTATTAGATCTTCACAAACCAGGGACGTCCCTGGACATGAAAAAGATAGGAGCCAACTTTCAACTTTTAGCTGCTAATCATCTGGCCTGCAGCAAAGAGGAACCACACTGAAGGAGAGACACAAACAAAGAAGATAGATTTTACTTCCTAATGTGATCTTTTTCATCTTTAAAGCCCTAATATATAATTTGTAACGTCTATTTGCATAAATGCCATCACTGAACTGTTTGGCTTGACAGATTTGCATGTTCTGTTTGTCAGTTCACCCTAATTGAAAATACAGGCCAATTGTTTTTGCAGCAATTACTGATGTAAACAAAGCTTTCAACGTCAGTAAAACAAAGTATGAAAGCATGATGGAAAACCAGTCCACCAATGATAAGGCCTGGAACTGTTTATTATAATATTAAACTACACTATATAACAATAATTCCTAATGGTATAGTAAATTCAGTTAGTTTGACCTGCAGAGTTAAATGGACAGATCATCCACACTTGCCCTTTATGCCACAATTAGCTCCATAGCTACAGTAGCTAGCAGTAGTAGCAGTAGTAGGTTTGACGGTGCACTGAACAGCTGCAGCACAATCCACTGTCACAACAGTCAGACTTTTAGCTTATTTATCTGTAACATCTCTCAACTGCCCAAAATCAGATGCAGAAATGTTTTCGAGAGAAAATATTGAAGACTTTTGTGAATTCAGTTCAAGAGCTTTTAATGCCGTCTAAGACTTTTTGTCCAGGAAACAAAATGGAATGCTTTGTAAGACTTTTCAAGACCTGTAGATTCCCTGTAGACAATCTACACAGGGTAATCAAGAGACATATACATACATAGACTCATAAATATCTGAAATAATGGCTCTTTAGTGGAGCACTTTATACAAAGGCAGTGTTAACAGTCCATGATGGCTGATGATGGCAAAGTTCACCAAAGTTGAATTTTGTCCTGCAAACAGTTCAACAGAGTTGCACGTTTCAGTTTCAAGTTCTTTACTTGTCGCATGCATGATTGCAGTGGAGCTGTCATTGGCAGTGAAACTCTTTTTCTGAAGCTTCCTTCAATAATGTATTATGAATAATAAGAGAAGCACGCAACCAAATGTGAAATGAGAAAAAGAGAATCTGAGACATAATAGACAGAAGTTAAAATGTATAATCTCTGCCCCTGCAAGCGAATCCACTAAATATAGAATTTCTATAAAATGAAATTAATTCACTGCAAAGGTTTGTTTGTGTTCCTCCACAGTGCACAAGCTGTTTTGTCATTTCTTTAACGTGTGTGTGTGCCTTTAACATACAGTATGAACTGATATTTACACCTTTGTACACACTTTCCGCATTCACATAACATACACTCCTGTGTGATGAACTCCCAATTTCATGAGAGCCTCAGCATCAATGATATGCGACAGGTTTTTGAATATACAGCAGCTGAAAAAGTCATAATCATAATAAGATCAGTGGTGCTTTAGGGGATAGACAGATAGTTATTGCCACATCCAACTGGAATGTGCCATAAGGAAGCAAAATCACTCATAATGACAGTAGGCTGAAATCCTTCTCAGTCTAAAATCACACTAAGGCAAAGGCCTCATTAAATATGCATACACACCCCAGAGTTGGTATATTGGAAAGTCTGAAAAATCCTACATAATAGGCTGAAGTCTTTTCCCCTCGGCTGCAAATTTAACTCCACAGTCAAAAAACTCCCAGGAGCATCTTATTTACTTTAGGTGCGCACACACACACACACACACACACACACACACACACACACACACACACACACATACTAGCACACAGAGGACACTTGGACAATGAGCTTCAGCCTCGGTTTTTTATTCCAGTGACTGGCTGTCGGCCTTGTTGGTATCTTTTTTTTATTTTATTTTTTTTGCCAAGTATGCTACATCTTTGTAACTGGACCCCTGAAGCGGTCACAGTGTTCATTATTAAAATGCAAACTTATCAAACTCAACTCCTCATCACTTAAATTAAATCATTTCAAGGCTGACTGGCTCCCACGTCTCAGCCTCCTCCTCCATTTTTCATTTTCGCTCCTTGCCCATCCTCATTTCAGGAAGACGATCTGCCATTCATGTGAAATTGCCACCATTTGCATAAGCGATGCAGGGGTAAGGGTGCAAACTGTGGCGGTGTTGATGTCACCAATGCAATCGGAGATGGGAGTGGAGAAATTAATTAGCCTGCCGCATTACTCCCTTCCCTTCAGCCCGTCCTCACCTCTGCCGCCGCTCCTTGACACGAAATGTCACGCAATGGCAAGCCTGTGACACCTTTGAGGTTCACGCCAGGTGAAAGACAGGTTTGCTCTGTGGAAACCTTCGAGTAAAGTTGCATCACAAAACAGTTGCTTTGTTGAGAGTCTGACATGTTTGTTTTTAGCTGCTTTGGCCCTTTTCAATCAGTGAAAGAGAACATTTCTAACAGCCACAAAATGCCTGCATTAAGAATTTATGTCACTAAACCTCTTATGATTTCAGTTAAGTAGTTCTAACACTTTAGCCTCATTTTGTTGTTATTTCTGTTTTCAATATTCACTCATAAATAATGAAACGATTTTGCCTTGTGCCCTACCTCCTTATAGAGCATAAAAATGTACCCACCGGCCAGGATTCATTTTTGCTGCATGCTTTTTTAGAGTCATAATGTAATTTTTACTGCCCTTCAGCAATAAAATGACTGTATTATATCTGAGGGTTGACAAGGTTGTTGATCAATATTGGTGTCTCCCAATTTTAAGACACTCCCAGCCTATAACAGCTAGTCATTAGTGCAGTTACAGCTGCTCTAGGAAAACTTTTAATGTAGCAAGGACACACAGTGTCACACACAGTGAAGCCCCCTTCACAGAGACGAGCTATGTGAATGATCCTGGTTCAGTCTGCTCTCTGTCAGTCCAGGAAAACAGTTACACATTGATTTGATTTCATAAATGAGTTCAGCTAAAGGCAGGGGCCTTTAAGTTATCACTTAAACATTATTATTACCTATTGTTCTTTGGATTAAAGCTCAGTTATACTCTACGTGAAAAATAATGACTTGGTATTGAAATATGAATAGGAATGCAATGTGAACAACATCAGGATGGGACGTGATTGGCAAAGAGAGGGAATAAAAGGGCTGTGATTGGCTGAGAAGAAGTTAATCGTGACCTCAAAGGACGGGAAGCTCATCTCACTCCTGCCTCACCCTCAGATTGACTCACTATTGTAAGTGAGAAGGCTGTGGATCTAAAGCCTCAGCCAAGCATTTAAAATGGAGAAATTATGTAGCAAAATCAATTAATTTCAACGTGAAGTAAATCTGCACAAATTGAATTCATCAAGTTCAACTTTGGTTAACCTTACCATTTCAGTAAAAATTAGCCTAAACGCCTTATCAAAGCTGTTAGCCATTAGCGATCCCTTCACAGGGATATGATAGAGAGCTATCATAGTTTATCAGCTGTATTGCACGCCACACTGTTATTGAACCTCCACTGTCGGAGTACAAACTGCTCCTAGGAGTTGGACAATGAGCTTGCTAACCTACAGCTAACTAACTGTTTGGCTAGCAAGCTTGGTAGCCTTTTTTGCTGCTCGTCAATGACAACTTTGTTCAGTAAAATGACTTGCACTCCTGAGAACAAAATGGGGGGAGGGGGGGCAGATATTGGAACAGACTAGTGCTAGCATGTTCCTCTTGCTAACATGTTAGCTATTAGCTTGACAGCTACAGTAGTTCACCAACTTGCCTGGTGAATAATTAAATTCTTTTCCAGTATGTCTAAATAATAATGTTGGGCTTTAACAGTGAGTGTGACAGAGGACATTTACCCAGTTTGCCTAAATGAAATTTTCGTGTTTTAGGACACTTTTCCACCCACATTAAGGGACAAAATGAAGTTGCAGCGTAACATTAAAACTTCTCCTTATCAGCAGTGAGTGAAAAAAAAAATCCCTGGACTTACTAAATCATAATTTGGTGTGAAAAAAGACGTCACAGATGCAGTTTATTTAAGACACATTACAGGATTTCTTGATATTTAAGTTTAAATTCCAGCTTTAGCTGTCATATCTATTTTCCCCCAATGTGTACAGCTGCGTTAAAGAGCTTCCAGTCAAATTTCAGAGGCACACACTCCCTAATGCCACATCAATTGAACACAGATCAGGTATACCAAGCAACAAGCTGATTCTGAGCAGTGGAAGACGCTGCCCTGTCAAGGTCAACATCAAGGTCAAAGAGTGACAGTGTGGCAGGTGGAGATCTGTGCAGAGGGTACAGACTGTTGTTCAAAGGCTCATCTTCCCAGTGTGCTACTTCCAAGCGTGACTGTTATTCCCATTGACGTTCCGGTGGCCGGCGCATCCCGCTGAGAACTGATTAGGACAAATGGAGCTGACAGGTTTGTCGCTGTTTTCGGAGTAAGAGGGACATGCAAGGAAGTAGAGTAGAAATTTCCCTGTTCTGTCAGGCCGGATCACACAGAGAGAAGAGGCGAGAT
Source organism: Chelmon rostratus (assembly GCF_017976325.1). Taxonomy (NCBI): domain Eukaryota; kingdom Metazoa; phylum Chordata; class Actinopteri; order Chaetodontiformes; family Chaetodontidae; genus Chelmon; species Chelmon rostratus. The sequence continues at coordinate 11,471,306 of NC_055662.1, read as the reverse complement.
ATGATCCTCTTTGAGACGATTCGATTGTACAGTTTTTAATTGTGACAAAAACAGAGACTTTCTTGGCCCAGTCCCGAGTGACTAGCAACAAAATCTATTTGCTTCTCTGTGTCATCAATAAGTGGATGATGTCTCTAACTGTAATGACTTCAGCAAAGTCTAGGTCTACCATGCAGTTTTGCAGACTACAGAAAATCATTAAAGAAAGTCATCATTTTTACATGACATCAGCATACTGTCCAAACACCACAAGATTGGTGTTTCTGTTGCTTTGGCTTCTGGAAATGGATCATTTCTTTTCTTAATTAAGTTTAGCAGCAGCCTTGTGAGCGGCTCAGTCATTAGACATATGCTAAATGTGGTCAGCGGATGTGATTCAGTAGCTACTGATGCAGAAACAACTTTGCAGATGCAGTTTAGCAACACCACTACTGATTCATTCTCTCAGAGGCCACTTTTGTTTTGGCTTGGTTTTTGAGTAGTTTCAGGGTTTGGTGATGAACTATATATAACTATAAGTATTAATGAAAGACAAATTAAGTCATGTTAATATAATTTCTCATTGTTGAATTCAATGTACTTATTTTTGCTTGGGCCCAGCAGCATGATTCTATGCATGACAATGTTGGTCCACCACTTTGTTTCAGACAACAACTGTTTATTGCTTTGTAAAGTTGTACAGACATTACTGATCCTGATGAATCAGTTCTGTTTAAAAGATTGCCATGTAATTGGGTGCAGACGTTCATGTCTCCCTTCAGGATGAACTGTTGTAACTTTGGTGATCCCTGAACTTTTCATCTTGCACATCATCAGGTCAAAAATTTAAATACTTTGGTTTATCACCAACCACCTGCAGAACTCATGTTACTCCCATCAGCCTCAGCTTCTCTTATGTTAATGCTGATTAGCATGTTACCATGCAACATTTTAATTGTCAGCATGTTGCCATGCTAGCATTAGCATTTAGCTGATTGCACTGCTGTACCTAAGTAGAGCCCAACACAGGCTTGTTAGTCTTGCTTAAATGTAAATGATCCTTTTCACATGTAATTCTGTAGTCTGTGTTTCACTGTCTTGGATTTCAGCATCTTGAGACCACGTTGGAAATAGTTGCCCTCAATTTACTGTAACGTGCTGTCTTGTTTGTCATGTAAATCCATAAAGAATCAATGAATCGATTACATTTTGAACCATCAGCAAGGCAAGTCCTCCACAATCTGAGTTTAATTAACTTTTCAGCCTTCAAAGTCAGCCTTATTCCTCATCTTGGAGAGGTGATCTGTTATATATTCAGTGCCAGGAATTCATTTGCTATAGGCAGCCTTCATGAAATGAATCACAAAGTCATTCACTCAATGACAGATTTGCTCTGACAAGCACAGTACAAGTCACCGGGTGTGCTGGAGTGCTTCAAAAAGAATTAGTCATTAAACCATTGGGTTAAAATCTGCAATAAAATACAGCTTTATAGCCTGCTGTGGTGGAAATTTGTCTTTTACCGTACCCTGACAGAAAAACTAAGACATCTAGCCTCAGAAGGACAGCTTTATAAAGAAATGGACACTGCATGTGCCGTTGAATTTGTCCACTAATTAAATTTATCTGGCAGGGATCGGGGTGATCTGGGGATATTCTGCCTAATTATAGGAAATATAATTAATGTCTCTGGCATATGAGCTCATTCCAGTGGCTTCCTATCACTTTTCATAGAAGCGAGGAAGACTTTTTTTTTTTTTTTCAGTTTGCATCGATGAAAGAATTGGTTATCGCACTCGCCCCGATTCATTTGGAAAACATGAAAGCCTCTCTGATAGCCACATAATTAAACGGTTATTTTGGGGCATTCAATTTAAACTTGGGCTCAGCAGTGCCCTTGTAGGAGAAATAGAATTGCTTTGTCTCAGCACTCTCTTTGACTCTGAAGGCAGTTTAAGGAAATCTAGTCGCAATAAAACAGCAGATCTGACTACAACAGGAGGCTCAGAATTAATGCTTTGGCTTTGATCCGGCCAGGGCGATGCACGAGTGCCTTTTGTCCTCATCTAAATGAGTTCCTATTTTTTCTGGAAGACTGCTAAATTATTAAGGCTGTGCTAGAAGTTTGGCTTTTTGATTTTGCCTTTCTTGCATTTCAGCGAGGGAACCTTCGGCAAAGAATCCAAAGGTTTAAAATAGAAAGGATCTGAACCATGTTTGCAATAATCATGATGCCTCATAGAGTGGAGTTGCAGAACATCTGCCTGATCGAATCAACTTCCACATTAACCTACATTGTCTTTATTTGAATATTATTTCAGAACTTACTGCGGCAGAATACAGCACAGTACATTATATCATGTGATGGACATGGAGCTGCCGGCTACAATTTGACTGCAGGATGGCCTCATCTTACTTGATATATTCAGTCGAGGTGGGGAGGGGGTGTTTGGCCTATCAACTGATGATTTGCGTAAACAAATAGATCTTGACTAGTGGCATAATCCGTCTCATGATGGCCAAAGGGGAAACTTAATGCACTGAGATATCAGCGTCAAAGTCAAATAGCAGAATAGAGTCTATTTTTAATCTACTTATCGGAGTCCTTGATTTTCTGCACATTTGCCTCGTTATTCAACCTGAGGAAAACTGCTTTTGAAATGCAGCACTTCTGAAATACAGGTGGTGCACAAGAAATGTGTGTGTGTGTGTTTGTTGATAAGGAATCATTTTATTTAAACTCATCCTGCATAATAAGTATTCAGCAGGCATGTATTCTGGTGCGGTAATAAGTCTGAATATTTTAGATTTAGAAACATCGGAGAGGAAGAGAGTTGGCTTGTTGACTTTCCTCTCCTCCTCTTCATGAAAACCTCTCAGCATTTCGAGTGATTGACATATTTACTCCTTCTCCACCAAAACCCTCCACCATCCCTCTCCCCATCCGTTGCTGCCCTTAACGACACCTCATCCTGTTGAGAATGGGCCGAGAGAGGCAGGAGATTAGGGGCTAATATAGTATTGGAAAGGAGGAATAATCTCACAGACACCCTATCTTTTCTCATAAACTCCAAGGCAAGAGGACAGTCCTCCAGCCTGACTGACAGCCGCCAAGGTTAGGGTACGTCAGACTGGCGGAGTCAAGTCTAAAAGCCAGTTCGCAACGTTCCGTCTTAGCCCTCAGGTCATCATTGTGGATGGCTGCCTGTGCTATCAGCTCTAATCCTGGCCTAGAGCCCCGTTCCCCATTCCCACAGGACTGATATTGCTCAGGAGCGTGAGATGGTTTCGCAGTAGTTTTAAAGATTTATGGTGATTTTTATTCTGTGCAATCTACCATGTCTATAATATGTTAAGTTTGAAGAAAAATTTCACAGACAGACAGAGATTCCACCAATGATACTTGTCCATTGTGAAATAAATTCTGCATTTTTCTTCTTTTAAAATAATCTCCCAAGTCACAGAATGATACCGAACACATCTACAAACAATTCATTGACAGTGTGTATCTTATGTTCCTGAACATCATGCAGTGGGTGGTCTCATTTGAACGTTGATAGAAATTTAGATGTCTAAAGTCACTGCTGACGTTTTCTGTATTAAAACAGACCATGATCGTTTCCTAACCTTAACCAAGTGTCTAAACTCAAAGGTGAGTAATGCTGTAGTCACTATGAGTGGACAGTGTGTTGCAAGACCACCTCTTCTGGTGGAAAACCAATGAAATATGTTGTCTGGGAACATTTTACTGACACGTTCAGTCAACATTTTTGTAAACTGCCAGCAACATATATATATAATAGACAACATTTCCTCTTTATGTTCGTTCGATCAACATTACGTTTCTCTCAAAACGTATGTGCTGCTGCTGATTAGCTGTATATAAACATGTTTTCTAGGAGGCAGGGCTGGGGAAGCAGAGGTCGACAAGGTCATTAGTTAATTGCATGACGTTGCCAACATACCACACACAGCCGTGGCCCCGTGTGAATAAGGCTTAAGTCACTTTTCTTCAAGCCTCTTCTATTTTTCATAATCTGCTTCCACTCAAAACACTGCCAGATCAGACTCGCTTCCTTTAAACTCTGTCTCCTCCAGTTCCCCGGAGAGCGCAGAGTGGACTCCCCCACTCCTGAGTCACTCCTACCTCGCCCCTCCCTCGCTATTATTTCCTCCCTGGAAAATGGGCTTACAGGATTTCTGTGACAAAAGGCAGAGATTCAAGTTTACACCTCGACACACTTCTCAGGCACCGCTGCTCCTCTCTGCACTCAGAGAACGGCCGCGTTCGCCAGCTAAATGACAGCAAGCGTGCAGTCAGCGCGCTGATGGTGTTCAAAGCAGCTGACAGGCTTTGCACCAGATGCCTCAAACATGCCTGAAGGGATTATTTTTTAACATATCTTATTTCCCAATACGTCCTGCACAGTGGATAAAGATATGAAATTTGCAATTTATAATATTACGCCTGTTTACCTATGTTATGAAGCAGTGATGCTTTTCGTAGAGCTCTCAAAATAGATCAGAATTTAATATGCCTACACATGTCCTGCTGCTGTGATGGAATCTGTTTTCACCTTGAGAGTTGTTGCATTACAAATATGAGAAATAATGTAGAATCGGACTTCAGACCGCTGAGTCTTGATAGAGGAAAATGCAAAGAAGTGTCTTTATATTTTTAAAATTTCATGGCCAGGAGCAGCCGAATGAACACACATAGAATCACACAAAGAAGCGTTTTCTGGTCTGACTCCTCTCTCAGCGGGACCATAGCATCTAGGTCAGCGGTCTCGTAAAACCACAATTTTCTGCTTTTGCACTTTGCTTTTTGTAGGGAGTAAACAAATGAGATATAACACACTTATTTCTGATCTTTAAAGGTACTGGGAGGCAGACTTTGTTCCCTTTGAAAATAGCCAGGCTAATTGTTTTGCCCCTTTTCCGCTCTTTATGCTAAGCTAAGCTAACTGTCTGCTGGTTGGAGAGCCTCCATCTTTTACTGTAGAGGATTGTTGATCCTCTACAGTTTATTTCTCACCTACACTCGGCCAGTTGTGTAAAATGGAGGTGTTTTATTGCAGAGGGGGACCACCTGCCCTAAAACAAAGTAAAAATCCTAAAACTTAATAAGAGGTAGACAATTAGAGAAAGAGCAGGGGAGCTTTTTCACACAGCGAATATCATATATTAAAGGTCAAAAACTATTAACTGAAATGATCACAATGACAATATGTGCCCAGACCTGCGGCTTACAGCTCAGCTAAACAATATCTTGGGAATAAACCCTGAAAATAAGAAAACACACAAAAAAGAGTGTCCAGAAATGTTTGTTTCTAACAGTATTAGTGTTCAAGGACAGACGTTCAATTTGTACAAATACTGATATTTTGTTTTAATTATTATAATGATCAAACCTTCCCACAATGGATGAAAGAAGTTCTGCAATCATCAGCCGTAATGTCCGCACAGCTGTGTACCCTACAAGCTACATTTATTTGAGTTCTATACAAACTACAATAAGTGACAAGACCATATGTGTAAGTCGCTTTACAGTTCATGCCACTCGTTATATTGACATTAACATGTTACAGTACGCCCAGCCCGACTACGCTGCATGATGAATACTTTAAACAGCACCTTTGACTTTGAGGGGGATTATCCTTTAATAAGGTTTAAGCCAAATATAAGAAGACTCTTTAATTAGCCAATCATTTTAAGCCTTGTGGCTAACCCTAACATCCTTTTCAATTAAACGTCTTTGCACTTTTCTGTTTGTCACCTCGGCTTCCAACCTGGAATATTTAATATTCATTAAATAAGCACCAATACAGCACGACAACCTGACAAAAGCACCAACCTAAATGTATATTACAAAATTTCAATCGAAACAGTTTTAAAAAAAGCAACTCTAGTTCAGTTGACACAATGTGAAAGAAATGAAATATTTGTAACAGTAATGTAAAAATCTAGTGTGGAGCAGGCAGCCTTTTTTCTGCACTAAAACTATAATTGAACTTATTTAAACAAAGGAAAACATTCTTGAATTAACATGAAGGACCCTTTTCATGACTTACTCTTATTGTTTCCACTTGAGGAACAGAGGTTACACAGCTAAATAAATCCCAGCAGGACCATGACGGCTTTTTCCTTCCCACACATTAAAGATAATGGAATAATTCACTTGCCCTTGAGCCCCTCGCTGTGCATCCATACATAACTTCTTATTGGGTCGCCAGCAAATTGAATGAACCTCCTTTCCATAAAAAGGTAATGGACTTCCTCAGATAGCCCTCTAAATAACACAGATGGTAGGGGAGGTGAGATGAACCAATTTATTATCTGACTTTGAAGGAGGTGTGTACGGAGGTGAAGGTCACTCTCTCATTGATCACCGGTTTCTCTGTAAGGAAATGATAATTATGTGGACCAACATGGACCGTGGTCACCTCTAGCCATCGCTAGGACGGGTTAGGAACCCTGCAGGGACAAAGCAGAGCTGTGTTGTGGAACATTGGGGTTTTAGCACAGGTTGAAACTGCTGTTTGTCACAGAATTTGTTTGATTTTATGGTGAGGTCTTCGTCTTTACTGTGAGACATACATGATATATTTCAACAACATGCTTTCCAAAGACTGAACTAAGAACTAAAAAATCTTTCAGTTGAATTTTGTCTTTCATTTTTAAGAGCGATTGGCTCCACATTTATAATGCAAATTTCAGTTTGTGCTCTGTGGGGTAGAGTTCAGAGAGCCAACAGAAGAAACCAACTATATACATCGTGTAGAAGAGGGAAAACCTGCAGCGAATATGTTTGTTACACAAACCCGGTCTCATCATGATGTTGTGCTGCAACACAAATCTCCCAGTTAATTGGGACCAGATAGTAAAATTTCCATCTGGAATTGACTTTGATAACTAAAATTATGTGCAATAATGATGAATGAGTCCATAGAGCTGCATATGACCATTATTTTTGTAATCAATTAATCTGTAACTCATTTCTCAGTGATGTCAACAAATGTCTTTTTTTTGTTGTCAAAACTCAAAGATATTCAACGTACCATCACGTAATATGAAGAAAAACACAAAGTCTTCACAACTGAGGAGCTGAAAATGGCATTTTTTTGTTTGAAAAGTCGCTGAATCGATAATCAGAAGAATCAAGGATCATTTTTGTATCAAAATTAAAAATATCGACTAATTATTTCAGCTCAAAATGATAAAAATAATGAAGTAATAAATGATTAAACCAGAGTATTTGAAAATTTGAGCCTGTCTGATCTCCAGTCAGAGTTAAGGTCCAGGTGACCTTCATCATGGTCTGTCTTGCAGGCAGGTGGTTAAACAGTCCAAAATATACAGAGAAACATAGCAACCCTCATAGATCACTGGACCACTATGCCACCTTTGATTACAGCCCATCGTGAAGGCTGCTCTGCCTGTCCTTTTCAGACTAACAACATTTCTGTCTCAAAATCAGATCAAGTCTGCCAAACAGCCAGCAGCACCCACACTGATTAGTACTGAGGGGGGAGAGGTGGGTGAGGGACGGGGAAGTCAGCGGGTGTCTTGATTGCTCTCTGTAGTCGTCACATTGTTCATGCCCTGTTCCATTTTTAAGATGATTATTTTAGATGTGAATGTCAGGTTGCATAGCTAATGCAAGTCTCCTCAAGAGCCAACAGTGATATGTCACGCTTGTAACCAACGCCTGCACACACTCCTATGTGCAAATACACACACGCACGGTCATGTGGAGTGGGCACGCATGGCGATGCTTAGTACACAAATCCGTGCCAGCAGTGGATGTTTAGTTTAGCTTAGTTTATTTGCACAGTAAGAAGAGATACAATAGAAATCCAATAGAAAAGATGCAGGATTTGCAGCATGTGAGGATCACTCCCTTCAAATGTGTATGAGGCGTGGACATGGTGGGGTGTTAGGAAGCAACAGAGAGGATGCAAAGAGTGCTGTAAGGTTACTGCAACATACAGCATTTAAAGCTGTTTCTTTGATGTCTCTGGAGTGAGATATGAGTGGAGATACAGCAAGCTACAGAAGTAAAGACAATGCACATATGCAATACGCAATACAAAGTGAAGAGAGAAGACAAAAGCAGGGAGATTGAGAAAGAGAGATTACTGAGGATATGACACCCGTGGCCCATGTAGCGGCCCACAGGGAGTAGCAGCAGACGTGGGAGGAGGTCCCGACTTTGATACACCACACACAGCGGGGTGGTGGGGGACTGCGGAGCTCTACTCGCAAAAAGCAAGACTCAGCTTCTTGGACGAGACTCAAACAGACAAAGACAGAAGGTTAAAGCGGCACAGTAACGAAGACAAAACAAGCCCGGAGGTCTGATACAAGCATGTGAGGAGAATGGGGAGTTAGTTGGCAGGAGATTGCATATGACGGCATCCACTGAGGTATATTTATAGCATCAAAATGACAGTGGATCTGCAAGATCTGTTGGGTGCTGTGCCTCCATCTGCCCCGCGCCCCACACCTGGTAGGTGGCGACAAAGCAGCGATGAGAACATGAGGAAGGATCATGGGGATGGTTTACCTGCTCATGTCCCAGCGCCAAAGCCAGCATGACAAGACAGAGTGCAAAGTGTGAAAGCTGTAATGAGCGCAGGTGAGGGGGAAAAGGACAGGTGTCAGGTAATTGAAGCTGGCGTTTAAATCTAAAAATAGTGTGTGATGCATTTCATGTCTTATGTTGTGCAGCTTAATTAAAGGTCCAGTGTGTAGGATTTAGTCTACGCCTCACCTAACCCTGGCTTAGCATGGCTGCTAAAAATGCAGCATTTTGCAGAGCCAGTGCTTGGTTTGTCCATTCTGGGTAGAAACATGACAGTGCAACATGGCGGACTGCTTGGAAGAGGACCCTCTCCCTCTGTAGATATAAAGAGCTCATTCTAATGTAATGAACACACGATTTTTATTTTCTTGTCATTATACACTAATGGAAATTAAATTATGAATATTATATTCAATTTTTGCCATATTCTGCCAATTGATCCCCCAAATCCTACAATGTACACCTTTAATCCCTAATCTCAGTGACGGTGCTCTGTATTTGATTTTTTTAATTTTTGATACTTGTTTGTTGGTTTAAAAAAAAAAAAAAGAAAAACAGCTGTCTTTGCATCTATTTTGCTCCCGTTTGCTGGCGGCTCAATTTTCGGTGTTATTTAGAATAAATTGAATGCCATGAATCCAATCATCAACCTCACCATTAGCCATTTTCTGGCAACATTTCTTATAAACATGCCTATTTGTAATTTATACGGGATGACGTGACAGAGAAGAGAGAAAGCACACTGTTATCCAGGAATCCAGATGTTACTTGTGACGCGATTCTAAGCCTCGTGCCTCGCTGCCACGCCGCACGCTGCTCTGATGAGGGCACATCAATCAACAGGCAGGAATAAAGAGAAAAAAATCCTCTTTATTCTAAATTCTGGTCCACTTTCTAGTCTACTGACATTGATTATCTAATGAGGGAACAGATACAGCGAAACACGGTCATGAGCAGGCCTTCGTGAATAATTCACGTGGCTATTTTGCATAGGAAAGGGCGTCTCAGCTGAGGACGAGGTTCAAGAAAAAGAGAGAGAGAGCTGGAAAGTCAAAGGTAATGGAACATGCTGGTTCCATTCAGAACACGTTCTCTAATTACCGGCGTGCATCCAGATCTTGTCAGGAGTTCCCTCACTCTCTCTCCCACACCGAGGTGTCGATTGGCCCATTGAGTTTCATTCTCCCTGTCATGGCCGACTGCAAACCTGATATGTTTACTGACACAAATTAGTGTGGAACTCTAGCAGCTCATTAAGGCGGTGGCGGTGGCAGTGACGGGGGGGTGAAACAGCAAAGTGTAGGGTTCCAATCTGCTCGCCCATCAAGGTCTTTGCATCCAGACAGGTGTGTGGAGAAACCCTCAAGATAATGCAAGGAATTATTCCCATGGAGCAACTACAAGGAAATGTGATGGTGGATAATTGGAGGCAGACGTGGGAAAAGGCAGCTCAGGAGGTCCTTAATGCACAGAGCTGCTGATCTGTCATCGCACATTCTAAATTAACTTCGATGTCAAGGAAAAAGTTATTTACAGTTTTCTTTGCACTTGCTGGTAAATATTACATTCTAAATTGGCTGATTAAGTTTCAGCCAGATGGTAGCTTTACTTTCTGCCTGTTCTCTCCATTAATTGCGAGAGGTGTGCTGCAAAAGTTGAGACTGTTTGTTTAGTTTCTCTGAAAAATATGAATCCTTCACACCGGCCCCAAAACTCCCATTCCAACGGGAGCCACTAAGATGTCCCATCCTGAACCCATCTGTCAGCTGCTGTTTGAGTGAGCAAATGAGACTTCAGTGGGGGGAAGCAGGGCCCCTTTCAGAGGCCTGTTCCCCTCTCTTTTTGAAAGGCTTGGCTCTTTGTCTTCATCTTTGGTCAAACTCTTGCAGGAGCTCCTTCTGCCAGTCATCCACAGGCTTGTTGCACGGCAGCTTCCTGCTGCCGCTGTTCATCTCTGGTGTCATAGTTGTGCTAATTAAACGCGGGGTGTGCAATGATTATTGCTTGCTGCACTCCACATACATTAGCATCTGCAGAAGGCTCTTCAGTAATCTCCTTCGCAGAGGAAGAAGTGCAAGCGAGGAAGTGCGCCTCACAAGCAGCTAATTAAACCCGACTATGCCCACTTCCCTCCCTCCGCCTTCGCACATCGAACCCTCTAATCATTTATAACTGGATTTGGAAGCAAGTAATTGATGCACATATAAGGTTTATGATGCGTGGAAGAGGAGAAACACTACCAGTTAAGAAGTTAACAATCGGGGCTACGAGGGCCAAGTGATGCCAGAGTGATTCGTCTTGTAAATGCTTCTGAAATAGCGCCGTTGATTCTGACTGCAGAGGGCCTAACGACGATGATGACAGTGGTGATGATGATGGCGGCAGCACAGTGTTGACGCTCATCTGAGGTTTCGGGCCTAACCAAGAGTCAGGCGAGCCTTGTTGTGCATGGTGCTGTTTGCTGGGGGTGCAGTCTTTACGGCCAAGTGAAAATCCCTGTCCCCTGCTGCTGGGGGTGAACTGCTGCTGATCGCTCCATCGGCTTTGCTGCGCCCTCCACACTGGAATAAACTTCGAATGCTTTGCTTCTCAGGCCAAAGCGGCTTCTGACGGGAATGAAATGTAAAGCAGCTGATACAGGGAATGGCGCCTTTTTTTTTTTTTTTTTTGCCTCGGGCATCAGCCTCCGATTCACAGGGAAGCGCCGCCGCCGCTGCTCCCCTAACTCTGACTCGAGCTCACCCTGGCAAAATATCACAAGGCAGACAGCACTGACGCATACATGTGACCATATCTGACATGTCACCATCCAATAAGACATTTTCTACTCAAAACCACATACTCTGTGCAGTGGCAGGGTATCGCACGAGGACGTTACTCAAATGTTGACATTCCTCAGCGTCCTCTTCCTACAAGTTCTGCCCTGCCCTCAGCCTGCAGTGGCTCCTGCGATGAACCGCAGCATGAACAGCTCTTGTGACTCTGAACGCTCGCGCTGTGATTTGATTGGATTTGATCTGAGCTCTAGAGAGGGTAGGCAAATAGAAAGAGCTGCCAGTGAAATCCAGCAGGTGTACCCAAGTCCAATGAAGCCTTTAGGCTGCGATTCACTGGCTAAAATAAATGAATTTATTTCCAGAAGGGTTCATCTTGCAGTTGATGTTGCAGCTCTCATTTGCACAGCTCCGCAGAGGAACATCTAGAGATATTTATATTGTAATGAGATGCTCTGACTTTAACACTGAAACTCACAGAGCAGCTTTGGGGGTAGAGCACTTTGATTTCGCTGATGCTCGGATATTTTTGTGGTAACATGTGCTTTTGTCCAATATGTAAGTTATGAGCTGCTGCTTAGCCGCCACCAAAGAATGGATGTCTCTTAATTTCCTCCGCCTAAACCCTGACAAATAGAAATAGTTTTGATTGGTCCTGATACCTCTACCTTTATAGTTGATCAGTTTATTGGTCCATTTCACTCAAATGTCTCAAGAGTCTTTGTGTCATCTTTGATCAGTATGACGTTTCACCAACATGTTACTCAGCTTGTTCAAGCCTGTTTTCTTCAGCTAAGAAATGTCACAAAGATCAGATTAATCCACCCTTACATTTTTCTCCTGCCATGATTATTGTAATTCCCTCTGCATGTGCTTCAGTCAAGCTGCTGTAAACTGTTTACAGTTAGTTCAGAGTGCAGCTGGCAGGCTGTTCACCAGAACTAGCCGACGGTCTAGTTGTTCTTGCTGCCCTCCGCTGGCTTCCTGTAAAATTCAGAATAAACTGAAAGATCCTGTTGAGGCTCTGCGTAATCTTGCCCCCAGTTACACTTTTGATCTTGCACCGTGTTCCATTTCTCAGCCGCTCCGATCCTCTAATCTCAGCCTTTTATCCCCCGCCCCAGCTGCAAAACAAAAGGCGATCGTGCCTTTGCTGTTTTACCTCCAACTTTCTGAAATCATCTTCTCCATCTGTCTGATTTGCTGTATTTTTTAACTGTTTCAAGCAGCTTTTGAAAATGCACTTTTACCTTACCTTTTCACACATCTCCATCCCAGGCTTTGTTTTTTTGTTGTCTGGTCTGGTTCTCGTTGTGCTGTGTTTTAGATTGTATTTTTATCTTATTTGTTTATTCATTTTCGTCTTTTCGTGTGTGTGAAGCACTTCATAACTGTGTTTTTAAAAGTGCTACATAAAGAGGCTTTACTTGCCTAAATACTTACTTCAAACCTGCATTTCTTACTTTTATTTCATCAAATATGGATTCATAAATATAATAGCTGATTACCTATTAGCTATTAGTTTTTTAAAGTTTCTCAGGTTTTGGCTTTATTTTTGATCCTGGTAGCACTTTGTATGTAAGAAAGTATTTTAAAAAAAATGTAAGAAGCAATGATAAATATATAAATATATTTATATATTCATGGTTTACAAGCAGTTTCAAAACCATCATATTAGTGTAGTTTCAGTTGTTATACAGATGATTCTAAGATCTAATATCATGCAACTCCTCAGTAAGTCACATCTCTTCATTTAGGGTCCATGTCTCATTGCAGAAACTCTGTGTCGCAGTTGATTACAGGCTTAAATCTGATCACCAAAATGAGCTCAGCTGCAAAATCCTGCTTCCAACATTGTTTGATCGTCGCATGTTTTACGCAGATCGTGGTCGTAGTACTTATGATGGAGCAAAGGAGGAAGTCAGGTGACGTCGTATCAAGAGCCAAAAAGTCTGCGTATGGAAGAGGTGAGGTGGATGGTCTGGTACACCCACCCCCAGTCCTCTCCAGCGGTCATATATGTTGTCTGCAAGTCATTGTCAGTCGACCTATTAAGTCGGTTCAGAATTCTGCAGCACAACTACTCACATGATCCAACAGAAGCGTGCATATGAAGCAGAGATTATAGCATCTCAGTGAGTGCAGCCTGAGATCCTCTGGTAGGTCCCTGTATCTGTGAGTCCAGGCTAAAAACCAGAAGAGACCAGGTCTTTACAGTCAGAAACATTATTTTAGAATTACATTTTCTAAAGTGTTTTATATTGTGTGCTTTCGATGCATGTGTTCTTTTTGATTTAATCTGTTAAACTGCTCCTTCATCTTAATTATTTGAATTGTATTGCACTTTACATCTGTTGTTTTTGTCTTTTGTGAAGCACTTTGGAACTTGCTTTTGAAAAGCACTAAAGTTATTATTACTATTATTATTTCTGGCTGCCATCTTTGCTTTTGGATTAGGAAAAAGAGTCATATATTTGGAAGAGTCATATTTTTTTCATCGTGCTGCAGAGTGAAATGTTTTTCGTCTAGGCGTCTCAAGGAGTGTTTGGAGATTCTGGACACGCCGTCAGAACAGAGATAGATGTTGCTATATGGCCTTCAGGAACTAATGCTTAGCTCTGCAACTCAAATTTGAGAAGCACAAACTGGGCATAATCTGCCTTTAAAATGTGCATCTTTTTGGAACAGAACCATTATTTCAAATCAACATGCCGGCGGTCCTGACAGTGACCTAATGAGCAGCCGTGTTCAGACTGAGCTCAGAGGTCAGAGGTCACAGTCGTCTTCCTGTATCAAACCCATTCTAAGAGCTTCACTCGGTGTCAGCTAACTGAATCTACCTTTCCATAACAGTGAGGACAAACAGAGGCGGGGATCCACACACAGTTTCATCTAATAATTCCTCTTCGTGTGGCTCGTGGACGTGGGTGTGTTTGGAGGTCATGGAGTCGCTCGTGGGTTATTATGCTGTGACATTTGACCGCAGTCTCACATTTATGCAATTTTCCTGCCGGTTTGAAGCAGCAAGTTGTCAAGATTGTCATGAGCTTTGGAGACTGCTTTAGGCAAATTGAAGCACTGGCATTGTAATCATGCATACACAGTTTCTATTAAGATTTCTGACATGTTCAGAGCTTTCTAATCACCCTGAGTAACCTTTGCTCGGAGTTGCAGTTCTTAGGTAAACACTTCCCTGGCCGGAGGCGGAGGTCTGAGCCAATCGACTCATTTGTTCTGTTTGAAAGTGATTGCTGCCGAGCGGAGACTGCTTTAATTTGATTGATGTGTGGTTCACCAAGCGGTGGATTTGGTTGTAATTACTCTTTGTGCTCACCGTGATAAGGAAATTAATCAAGCCATTATGTTGCCCCCATTTTATCATCAGGACACAATAATTGAATAAACCAACCTCACTTGTCTTCAAAGTCACTCTGGCTCGCGTCGTACTCACCCGCTAGAAGGGGAAAGGGCTCGCTGTTGCTGATTGGCCGATAGTGAGGCGAGGATGTTCAGCTTAGACAGCGTAGTCATTCTGATTGAAATAATCAGCGCCAGTTGTTCTCCAAATTTAATCACAAACCCACATGATCAGTTTTATGTAGGATGTACAATCAAGTAATCTGCTTTGTTTTAAGCAAATAGTATTTAGTTCGGTGACAGCGATGTAAGATGTTTCCATATCCTGAAGTGGAAGTACCACAAAATATCCTATTACTCGATTACTACTCTATTAAATGTCCTGCATTTAAAATCCTGCTAAAGTAAAAGTACAGTTGTATCAAAAATAAAAGGTATTCGACATGCTGGTGTATATGTCATTAGCGGATAGTTCACAGTGAAGCATCAATGTGTAAGAAGGATTTCACTGGTAGCTGCTCCAGGTGGAGCTACCTTTAACTACTTTATATACACTTCGGTAGTAAGTGGTTCCCAGCGCAGGGGTTGGGTCCTTTCCAAGGGTCACAAGATAAATCTGAGGGGTTGTGACATGATTAATGGGGAAGAAAAGAAGAAGAAGATGAAAACTAGTTCTGTACACACAAGTTTGTATGGTGGTTTTAATGAAATATTGGATCATTTGTCACTCTTGTGGACTCAAACAGTTATTAAAAGGAGACCATCTGAGAATTTTAGCAAGGAAATCTCTCTTTGGTGGACACAAAGGCTGGAAATCCCCTGGTTATATCTTGCACAACGTATATTTAAAATGTATGTATTTTTATGTAAGATCTTAATAGTTAGAGCTGTGAAATAGATGTAGTGGAGTAGAAACTATAATGCTTTCCCTTGAAAATGAAGCAGAGCTTTAAGTAGCATAAAATCTAAATACTCAAGTAAAATACCTCAAAAAAAGCACTTGAGTAAATGTACTTACCCACTTTGCGTCATTGTTTTTACAGTGTGTGAAGCTCTTCAGTACAAATTGTTTCAAAGAATTCCTTTTCAGATAAATCATGAACCTTGAAATTAAAATAGAAAGCATTATTACAGCCTAATGTACTGTCAAAGCTTAATGCTGAAGCTGGATGTTTGATTTGGAGCAAACTAGCAAAGATGGAAAATTGCCTGGAGCCACTGATACCTCCTAACTGGGGCTGAACAGCCATTAAATCTTTGATGTTCACTTCTATCATCCTGGCTTCCCATCATGCAATGTAAGGAAGAAGAGATGGCCAATTTGGGGCTGATCTCAGCCACCCAAAAGGATTTGCATCCGTCATTGCAATCTATTCTGGCAGAACGTCACCAAAAATCTATTATCCATCTGCATGCGTTTGGGAGGAGATAAAAACCCAGCTCCGCTGCTGAGGGGGTGCACGAGGTGATTTTCTTACCCATAGGAAAACACATGAACAGACTCGTTCCAGGTGACATGACAACTCCCAAAACGTTTTTCACTAGAGCGGCAAAGCAAACTGGATTACTTTCTTGGCGGGTGTTCAGTAGTGGGATATCTTAGATTATGCTTTACTAAACACTCTGAAGCTCATTTAACTTTAAGTGCCTCTAAATTTCTAAATGTCATTTTATGAATCTCGAGCTTTTCGTACGGAAACCTGATGACATTTCCCTCAAGCTTTGACATCGGCTTTAGTGATGAAGTGGTCGGATCTTTTGCATGTGCGCCTAATTAATTGGGACTGCTTGATTTCATGCCCGTGTTTGTGTGGGGCCTCAACTGAATGATTGCCTCAAAAAAGTCTCTCTTCCAAAAGTGCCCACTTTGCATTGAAAAGTTTCAATAGCTTTTGAGGGCCTTAAGAGTGAGCCTTGTGAGGGATGCGTTTCACTTCGTGTGGGTTTAATTGCTTGTGTCCTTTGGGTGGTGATAAAGTTGTTCTTGACTCGAGTCTGAAACTTGGATAAATAAACTCAGTGTAAATTAAAGCAAAGTGCCCTGGGACCACCCTGTTTGGGTTTTAATTGTGGTAGTAGATCATCTCTTTCCCTGGTAATTATCTCAACTATCATCACTCCTATAATAACGATAATCCATTGTTCCTGGTGGCTCTGACAGGGATAATGAAAAGTTTATTAGCCTCCCTGAACCTCACGAGTGTCTGGGGAACTCTTAAATCATCTGTGGAAATGGGAAGAAAAAAAAATAAAAAGCAACCCACTTCTGCACACTTTACTGTCACTTGCATAGATTTCTCCTCAGAGGATGAAGGTCATGCACTTCCTTCCTCAGTGTCCATTATCAGCTCTGATAGCCTTGACGTGTTTACAAGCTTGTAACTTAGAACAGAGCTCCTTAAGTGCTAATTTGGACAATTTGGCAACCCGCTAATTTGAATAATCAGGATGTTTGGATAGTTAGACGGAGGGCCGCTCCGCTGTACAGACTAATGACACTCTGAGGAAATCTTTTTCCCAATGTGCTTCAACTGCAGAACTCTTGAAAGAAACTTTACTCCAGCATAATGTCAACCCGTATTAAACAATTAGTAGCATGAAAGCAGCCAAAATTCTTCTGTATTTTCAACATGACCTCTTCACTGAGTTCCACATCTCGAGATAGAATATTGAATGTGAAATTTTCTGTGGCTTCAGAGTCTCTGTTCTCTCGTTGGTGACGTATCATCCATCGATCGACTGAAGTTGTTTTCCTGGTTTTGCTTTAGGGTTTGCTGTATTGATCCTTGTACATCCCCTAATTCATTTGCCACAGTTTGTTATTCACTTGCTCTATTAGGCGTGGGTCTTCTCAGCGCTCAGCAGGA
Organism: Chelmon rostratus; assembly: GCF_017976325.1. NCBI lineage: Eukaryota > Metazoa > Chordata > Actinopteri > Chaetodontiformes > Chaetodontidae > Chelmon > Chelmon rostratus. The sequence goes on along the minus strand of NC_055662.1, from coordinate 11,453,742 downwards.
CAGAGTACCTGTGAACACAGCATGACAACCAAAATGGATTTTGGGAGGCTGGATCCTATATCAGCATTTCAAAATGATGTGACTGGAGATAAAAAAATCACATATCTTGTTCCTCATATCTGTTCTTGGCACAGTGGAGAAGTGTCTAAGCTATGAAGATCATGAATAGACGCAAAATCTATCTGCTGAAACCAGAACTAATGATTTTTAGAATCAGCGTATCACCTATTCCAGTAGTTCCCAATCTGGGGGTCAAGACGCCAAATAGCGTCCTAATAGAAATCTAAGAGGTCACAAGACAAATATTTCAGTTACACGAAATGATGTCATATTTTTTCTTTTCTTGTGAAATACTGAATATTTTTTAACTCTCAGACCTCTAAAAACTTTTGAGGAAACTGAAAAAAAAAATCCCTCTCTGGTTGAACTGCAAATTACTTCAATTATTCACTCATTCACCTGAGTGACAAGAGTTGGATGAGAAGATCAACACCACCTGTATGTCTGTTTGGTAAATATGAAGCTTCCGCCAGCATAAAGACTCTGGAGGGCTGCGGTTACTCTGGCTCTGTCTAAAGGTAACAAAATGTGAATACCAGCACCTCTAATTAACAAGTTGGCCTATATCTTGTTTGCTTAATTTGTGCACAAACCCAATATGTTATGCAGGGTTATGTACATTTCTTGGCTGGGTGCAGTAACTGCCTGGAGTGGTTCCCTGGCACCCTCATGGTGATGACAAAACTTCATGAAATGACTGCACTAAGCTAGGCTAACAGCCTGCTGGCAGTGGCTTCCCATTTTCCTCAGACGCATGAGAGCGCTGTCAATTTTCTCATCTAAATCAAAGCCAGGAAGCAAATAAGCTTGTTTCCCAAGATGCAATGCCTCCTTAAAATGAAGATTTGAATTGAGAGCATGTGGACAGAGTTGTGGTGCACACATGAAGCAAAATGAACTCAACTAAGTGGACGCTAGAAGCAAAGGTTGGGACTGTTTAGTGATTTACGCTGAGAGAGCGAAACACAACAGCGAGAGAGTGCATTTGTGTGTTTGTGCTTTGGGGAATAGATGAGATCACAGAATAGAAAATGTACAAATGCCCCTCGAGTGTCTCTTAACTCTATCTTGTGAGATCTTGTTCTGTCACAACGGGGTATCTATAGACGCAAGGGTTGCGAGGAAAAGGTTGCTTTCGAGTGCTGTGTGTTTTGTTGCGTCCCCACAGATCGTCTACACCCGGATGCTCCAGAAGGCCTTCTGCAGCAAACTGTCAGGCATCTCTTCACACCCTTTGAGTAAGCACTTAATTTGAAATAGCAGAGTACAGATGAAAACATATCTTGCAGAATGTAATTGAGGCAGCTGAGAATGCAATCTGTGTTAATCGCCGGTGTTTTTTTTGACACATTTTTAATGCAAACACTGGAGCTGTGCAGCTCTGTGTTGCTGGTTAGTTTAATGGCCGCCTGCGTGCTTCTTGCACACCTGTACAATGTCAGCCGATGTGAGTCTGAGCCCTCCGACAGCGAGCCGGTGTTGTGTAAAGCAGCTGGCAGATTACGGAGCAGCTCCTGGCAGATATTGTAGCAGTTTATCTCAATTTTACATCGTAAATGGGGTGTGGACAATGAAACTGTACACAAACTATGATGGTCCTCCTGTGGCTCTGGCAGTCCGTGATGTTTCATGAATATCTCAGCACAGACCCGGAGGTTCAACAGACAAGCAGATGGTTAGACAGAAAAAAGGTCAGACATGTTCTGCTGTTCCTTTTTTTATATTGTTTTGGACCAAATAAACCTGCTGGTAATGTGACACATTTTCTATCCTGCACATACAGTACATACTGTACAAAGCAGCCCCATCTCCGAAACATTATTATTATTATTATATTATCACATTATTTTCCTGATTTTTATTTGTGAAAAATGCACCTCACCATATCTTAAAAGTCCAAAGGTTGATATGTCAAATTGCTTGTTTTGTCCGTCCAACAGACTAACATAGATATTCAGTTTACTATCACATTATATTTTAAAGAAAAGCATCAAAAGAATCACAACTGAGAAAAGACTGTTTGGCCTTTTTGCTTCATAGATGACTTAAACCAGTGTTTTTTTCCTTCAGGGACCCCTTTTCTATCATTGAGTAAACTGACGACCCCTGACTAAGTGGCATATGTTATGGATTTTTCATGTTATATTCAATGCATAACAATAACGCCACAGAACAACTTATAAACTGTACAATTAACCCGACTACTGAACTCAGCAACTGCAGGAAGTTTGAGAAAATGAGCGATTCTGGGTGACTTTTCAGCAGTTTATTTAGGAATTTTTAACAATCATACATACTTATTTGGCTTTTCTTTTGACATATTCATCTGTCATACTCAATTTATTCTCCCTAATACTTGGCCATTGTTCAGTTAACTCTTAGTTTTTTTTAACTGTGTACTTTCCTGATGCAGGATGAAGCTGAGACTCTGTGAATAGAGCTCATCTTCACCGTGTTATCCTGTGAGATTTTTGTTAAAGTTCATGTCTTAAAAAGTGATCTAAATTTTAAAAATAACATTTTGGTTTTCTGTTCCTAATGAAATGCTGAGAAATAGACCTACTATGATTTTTTTTTACACCCCTAAAAATCAAGAAGGCCTCTGGTGAGGGTTGTGACCCGCTAGTTGGGAGCCAGTGACTCAAACAATGAATCAATGAATCCACTAGTTATTTCATCACTTATCACATTTGCAGTCACGCAAACCATATGTGGCACTAAGAAATGGGGTGCAGGATGCATTACATTTTTTAAATAAACATGAAGTCAATTGACTATATGTGCAAACCAATGCAAAATGTTGTATTAGACAAATAGTCTTCATAGTCATATTTGATTTGTTTTCCATTTAATATTCCCTTGTAGACTTTAAACATTAATAATGTTTTTATGCTTACTTTCAGACACCAAAACACATTCTAAAGAGAAACAGTCTATCCATCGCACCTCAGACACATTCATTACTGACCATGCAAATAACGAACAACAATTAAATACTTAATTTTTCTAAAAAGGCTCAATCATTTCCTAGAACAGCTGCACTGTCAGTTTTAGGAATCATTATTCACACAGAAGCAAATAGTGTATTTGTCTGGGACTATTGTTAGCTGTGGATTCGGGCACCTGGCGGGTGCTGCATATTTGAAATGGACAAAAAAAACACAGTGCCCGTTTTCATTGTAATAAAGGAGCGTGTCATCTAGTGTAATGGTGTGGCTCACTGACGTCACTGACAACAATGGAGCTTGTTTGGAAAAGACGTTGTCAGCTAAATCCAGGCAGGAATCACCAAAATATCGGCAAATTAGTAGCAAATAAACATATTTTGTAGGCAATTGCATCAGCACACACACAATCACACACACACACACGCATTCTGCACTGTACCTGTCTCTCCATCCAAATTTGGAAACGCAAAGAGGTGAAAATTACATTCTCACCCTCTTTCAAAAAGTGCTCTCTTCCTGTCTGCACTGTCTCTTTGCACCATCTGTCAGTATGTGTCAGCCATCCACATGACACGAACAGCAGAGTTGTATGACGGAGCAGACATGGGGGGCCCCCATGTTGAGTGGATTGAAATGCTCCCTCTGTGACAAAGACAGAAACAAGACCTAGTCACAGGGTGGTCACTCCCCTCAGCCTCCAATGACAGAGTCACTCATCGCCAAGGGAGCTGTGCTGAAGCATACATGTACAGTGTGACACAAATGATGAGGGAGAGAGGTGAAAAGATCAAGAAGTGGGATGCAGCCTGCATCTGCAGTGTTGCCGTACACAGCTAACGGCTTCAATGAGCGGTATTCCCATCGTGCCATATTTCAGCAGGGATTGCAAAAGAGCTGATCCCAGCCTAAGACTTAATTTTACCTGTTTTATAGTAAACAAATCCAGTCAGGATTTTGGAGGATTAGTGTCCACGTAATTCTTCGTCATGAAGTACTCTCACTTAATCCACTCGGTATTTGCATTCATTTAAAGCTTTTTGCCCATTTGCTGCCTTGAATTGTCCCTTTAAATTCCTTCAGCCGCTGCCTGGTTATGAATTACCACGACACAAGGATTGTCCAGGCTTGAGGGACGGTATGTGTGCGTGAGAGAAGGAGCGAGGGGGGGTGTTGTTTGAGAGATACAAACAGCCCCACGGAAAATCCAGGTGCTTATAGCTTTAAAAGTTTCGGCCATAAATCGCAGAGCAGGATCGAGGGAATGTGCATCGGCGATGGCGAAACGGATTTCATTTAGAACTCATCAACCACAGCTCTTAGAGTGACAGCCAATAATGAAGAAGCAGAGAGGGGGCCCGGAAACAGAGCTTTGGGCCACTTTCCACTCCAGACTCCTCCCCAGAGTGGAGCATTTAACAGCTCTAATGTTTCAGCCTTTTCTTCTCCTGTGTCAAGTAAATTGCTTATATTGTTCAGATCCTTGCAGGATATATTACCGCCGACTGCAACATCAATATCTTTTGTCATGCTGAACGTGTCCAGCAGACCTCTACATGCAACTCAGGTCTTATTCAGAGCTGTGAATTCACTGTCATTTTTGCTAAATGCTTTTGTTAACTTGGATTTCTTATGATGCATCAGAGCAGTTAAAAAAAAGTGGAGCAGAAAAGAGGCACCGCGAACCGTCTCCGCTGTTCCACCTGACTGCGTTCCTTTTTCACTTCGCCATGTTTGCGGTTGCACTCCACGCTCCTGTGATCTCACATCACGGAGCACGTTGTACAGGTTATCAAGCGGGCAAAACGATATACGCTGTGAGGTTGTGAGACGTCACAAATGTTGCGTCAGCTTTCTTCCTCTGTGACACATTGCACGGGATAAAACAAACAGTTGTTGCGCCCCGGTGCTCATTTTCCCTCCTGATGCCCCAGTCGTGTAGTCTGGTCTCATCTTACAGATGTTACTGTCGTTGTCACATATGATTGGATGATATACAGAATGGAACATGTGACAAGTGAATGATTTATGTGCTTGCCTGCTACGAGGCTCCATCATGTCATGTGTTTTGATTGATTTCTTTGTATGTGTTCTTTTTTTGTATGTTGTCTGCATGAAACATTTACCTCCTTTGTAGGAGTCGCAGATGCACTCAGTTGCCAGTTTGTTAGGCAATAATTCCATTAATCCATCAATAATTTCTCTGATTTGCCAGAAAATGTATTGCATCACGCAGTATCCGTGTATCAATATGCTGTGATAGAGGATAGAGCAGGGGTCGGCAACCTTTACTACTCAAAGAGCCATTTGGACCCGTTTGCCACAGTAAAGAAAACACTGGGAGCCACAAAACCCCTTTGACGTGTCAAATAAAATAACGCTGCATATAATGTTTTTTTTGCCTTTATACAATGTACAAACAAACGATAATGTGCTGCATTTATGAAATAGCTGAACGACTGCAGAGAAAACAAAATGACATTTCTGCGTGCAGCAATAACATTTTGAAGTCCGACAAAAAGACGTTGGGTTGAAGGTACTTTCAAGTAAAATTCTCAATGTCTATTGGAGTCCTTCTTGCATTTATGAAAAAAACACCAAACTTAAATTCTCCACCAGCAGCAAGGTAAAAATACCGTCCACTCTCTGCGTGCCGTCAGTCTTTTACTGACGCGTGCAGTCAGCTGTCAACCTGAATAATAACTAATAGTATAATATACTATTTCACTGAACAATGAAAAAATATGAATATATGCTCAATAATAGGCAATTAAAATATTAATCAGACGTGGTTAATGTGATTTGTGCTCCTGAACCTCGGCGCAGAGCGTCTGCACATCAGCGCTGTGCGCCGTCGCCTGCATCGTATACGCAGTATCGTAAACTGTCATCTGTGAGCGCGAGCGATTTGTTTCAAAACGAACAAACTAAAATAAAATACTTTTTAGTTAAATGCTCATTAATTATTTTCAGGAGCCGCATCAGAGGGATGAAAGAGCCACATGCGGCTCCGCGAGTTGCCGACCCCTGGGATAGAGGATAGTATCCATCTCCTGCTCCTATTGGCTGGTGGCTTAGTCACTCGGCTACATGAATGAAAACCAATAAAAAGAGCAAGATTCAGGCTATTTCCTATTTCCAATAAACCGGAGCCTGTACATTTTTAGGCATTAACATATCAACACGGGCATAAAAGCAAAGCCGAGAACAACTACGAGCCACATCCCCAGCCTCGTCCTTAAACAGATTTTCTGCAGTTTTAAAATTGAGGCGAATTATTTCTGGCTTCCAAATAACGCTGCTATAAATCAGGTGTTTACCAATTCAACCATTTCCACCTGAGCCTCCCAAAAGTCTTCACCCGTAGTCAAATGCTGCAGAACGAATGACTAAATAAACTGAATGATTAGATGTGAGCACACAGCTCTAGCCCCGCTTATTATGCTCTGTTTTAGTCATGGGAGATTTGAGCGTAATTACACATTCTCCTCTTCTTGGAGTGGCTCCCGTCTGATTGTAATGAGAAGATAATCAGAGCCAGAGATTAGGCCGTCAACGCTGCGTCTTCCCCCTCTTCCCCCAGCGACAAACAGGCAGGAGCCGTCGCTTTCTATCTCCCTCACCTTCGTTTTCCTCTGCTTCTCCGCGTAACACGGAGCGCCCCCGGCAGGGAGCTAATAATGTAAAACGGCAGACTGGGTGCTCCAACATGACCGAGTGTTGAAAGGTGATAGGGGAGATAAAGACAGCTACCGGAAGGATGATTAGTCTGATCAAGGAGGGTGATGGGAAAGGAACCTTCTAATATCCTGCTGATTCGGTTAATGTTCTCTGAGTGTTGTCGGACATGCAAATAAATATCTGCTTATATTGTTTCTGGATCGTTGTATGTAATTTATAATGCTTGAAGAAAGAAAGTGAGAAACGAATCAGAATTATTCTTGGAGCAGCTGAGAGGTCATCTTGATATCAAGATGATGTAATGAGAAGATAAAAATGTACAGGCTCCGGTTTATTGGAAATAGGAAAAGAATTCAAGGAGACTTCAGCTATTCTCGTGACCGTGCATCTCCCGTGGCTGCATCTGCCCGGCGTGAGATAGAAAACAACATTTCCCAAAATGTCAGGGAAACTGAAGCGTGTAAATAACTACATTTCAATTGACACCTCGATTTGAATGGTAAATGGCTGACCTCCAATTTCCCGGAGAATGGCTGGCAGGGAGAAATGGAGGGGAATAAAACACATATCCAGCAGACCAGAGGGAAAAAGGCTAACCAAGCATGCTAAATCCTGCTCCCTATTGTATGATGGAAGTGATAACTGTGTGGGCAACTGGAGGAATCACTTTGAAAAAGTTCTCATGAGAAGGCGAGGAGCGAAAACTAACTCATTTTCTCTCTTTTTTTGTTTTTTGTTGTTTTGTTTTTTTTTGCTTCCCTCCCAGCCTCGAGGCAACGGCCTGCCAGCCGCTAAAGACTGACGAGAGGAAAGCGGCGGAAAGCAGGGTGGACCGCGCGGACAGAAATGGCTGCATCAAAGGAAAAGGACACAAACACCGCAGTCGTCGCAGGGCCAGGAGGTGAGACGGTCTTTGTGCTCTCACAAATGCTGAACGCCATCAAGAGGGTCTCAAAGACCGAGCACTTGCAAAGCAAAGAAAAAGTCAAGGAATCAGTGCCCTCTAAAGTTGTACGATTTTCGATCACAGTCAAATGTTTCTGATGATGAATGGTTATTTGTTTTGGGGGGTTGCTTTTGTAGCTCTAAGTGCTGGTGATAAAGCCTTTTAACAGTGCAACAAAACTCCTTGAGGGTTTGACTCTCAGAGAGAAAACAGAGCTAATCTCTATATTCCGGTGCAGGGAACGTAAACAGTCTTATCGGGTCGGGCCCAGTGGAGAAATACACGTTGTGAGGAATTCCACACTGTGTCATTCACATCCTCTCCTTTCACCGGCAGCTTGAACTAAAAGTCTCCTTCACACACCGGGAATCGTTTTCAGGCTTCTTATTCTGAGGTGGGAAAAATCAATTCGGGCAGATTTTTCAAAGAAACCTCTTAATTAATCTGACACCTTCAAAGCCTTTGCAGGCACATAGCGGGGAAGCAGCCAGCGATATGTAAAACACGACTGAAGCCGCATCTGAGGTGTGTTAGAGAGGATCATAAACATGAATCACTCCTCTTTGGATGAACTTTACCCAGCGGCTGCTTCTCTTTGTTTTTGAATTTACCAGCGAGCACAGAGAACACGCAGGCACGAAAGCTTCTAATCATTTTTCTGGTTTGTGTACAAGAAAAGACGTCTGGTAGAAAAAGATTTGTAGTGCTTTTTATCCTTGAAACTGAGAGCTCCTTTCTGAGAATTGATCTTGCACTTGAGGGCTTCTCCATATGGCAGTGAGATATGCAAAGTCGCTTGAAATTTAAGTACTGAGGAATCACAAGAGATGTCTTCAGTGAAGTGGACCAGTTTTATTCCTATGGGAGGACATCAGGATCACAGCATAAACGTACCTCGCCTTCTTATCAGTTTAGTTACAAGATGGTGACATTAACAGCTGCATGCAGTTATGTTGCTGCGCTGCTTTTTTTCAACCTGTACAACATCACCCTCATCCCAGGTCATCATATACCGCCGCTTTGTCACGCTCCTCGGCAACTCATGCACAAGGTAGAGGCTTTAGCGTCTGTGCACGACATGGAAATCCTTCCTGAGAGAAAGCCAGTCTAACACGCTCCTAACAGTTTAAAACCGCTGCTGCTGTGAAACACTCATAGTTTGGTTCGGTTTAGGCAGCAAAATTGCTTATTTTAGAATAAAGAAAAGGCTGTTAACTCTTGGTGTATGTGTATGACACACTACATCACAACAACCTCCAACCCTCCAAGGACTGTGTCGCTCCATATGCCACTACTATATTACTGTGGCTACGTTTTGGAGTTAGGTGAAAGCTCCGTGCGTTTCATACAAATGCTACAGGGTATTTTGTGCGACGTCTGATGTGAGCAGAGGCACTTTTAACTTCAGCCAAGGCACTGTGTTCCCCTGTAGTACACTGTGGGAAAACCTGTCTTTCTGTTGCAGTCCTAGTACACCTGTTTCATCTTCTAGACAGTTGAAACAGGTATATCTTTGTGTGCTAATCTTCCACAGCGCACCGAAAACAAAAAAATCACAAGGTGCTGCATCGGTGTTGGTATGCGGCCACAGTCATTAGTGAGAAGCTGAAGCCCAGTTTCAGAATTTAGATTTACATCCTTCATGCGAGAAGATAATGTACCTGATGGTGCTGTGCATTGCTGCAGTAGCTGAACCAGCTTCAACTTGCTGTCAGACAAGGTTCACTGGCTATAAGCAAATAATTAATGGAACAAAAGTGACCAAGAACAGAAGAAATGCATGAAAAAGACAGTGCTTGTGTTTATTCATTTCCACTTTGTGAAAAGTGGCTAATGAGGTGGATGCATTTGTCTCAAACACAAAGCACCAAACAGGCAAGTTGCTGCCTGAGAAGAGTCTCCTCTGTTGAGAAAGGCGTTTGGTCTTTGGATTGTTATCTTGCTAATTGGCCGACAGCAGCACCATTTAAGAGAGCAACCAATGCTAATTATAACATTAAACCACAAGCCACTGATGCTGGCTTCCTTCTAGAACAGGGCTGCCCTAAGTGGTGTCTGCAGGCAAAAACTGGCCCACCATGTGGTTTGATTTGGCCAATGATGTTTTTCCAAAAAAAAAAGTAAATTTTATTTAAAAAATTATAATCTAAATTTTATGTTGTTTTATTTTGCATGATTAATTATTAATTATTTTTCAGAATCTGAGCAAGGTGGGCAGATTCATGCTGCTGTGGGAGCTTAGGATCCTAATACCATTTTTTACCAACAGGTGGTGTTTTTGTCCTGTGGCCCAGCAAGTTTTGGATTTGGAAGTCCGAGGGAAAAGGTTTCGTGACCTTTGTTCTAGAAACAGTATGTTAGCTGCAGAGAGTAAGTTTTAGAAAGCACAGTAGTTGTTACCAAACCATTTGTACCTTTTCCATTAAGTTCTGTTGAATCTGTAACAACTGATGAATTAACTGAAAACCCTGCGTGAAGCCCACTGGAAACCCAAATCCCTGATCACAACCCTACTAAACACATTACAGCGCCTGATACAGAGCGAGTGATGTATTTTTTTATTTAATGGCATGTCTAGGATGTACTTACATGTATGCATTTACAGTATTCATGCATGACTGTAGCAGTGAAAAAAGCAACATGCCTTTCAGGAAAATAGGCTGCATTCAGCTTTGAGCATATTCTCATCAGATGTACCCAAATCCCTTTTTCATACGCCATTGTTTCACGCAATCACCATTCCCAGTGTAGCTGGCAATTGACTGCACTCTCATTCTGCCTTTCATTCTCTCCGCCTCATCAAAAGAAACTGTTTCTGCTGGCAAGAAAAAATGCAAATGCTTGCCTTGTGCTCTCTCTTTCTACAAGGCCAGAATGGTAGAGGTGTTAATGAGTGACAAAGCGTTCTCATTACCAGGAGAGGGTACTTGGGCTCGGTCTGTCTAATCAGCCCTAATGCATTTCAGTGCCTAATGCTCCCAAACTGCCGACTACAGCAAGCAGGGCCATTTATTATAGCAAGACCTTCTTCTGCATCCAATGAAACCGGCACATAGTCTCCAGAGGTCTGTGGTCGCATACATCAAGCAGGAGTGCAGTTTGTCACTGTCTGGATCAGCTCACGCTCACCTGTTAGTGTGACCTGCTGTTTGGGGAACATGAAGGTACATTTCCTTGATATTTGAAGTGAATGGCCAACAGTTAGCCTCCAGTGAGCATGAAAGCGCTTAACAATGATACAGCGACTATTTGTAGACATTTAAATATATTCTGCCCAGAGCTAATCTGAGCCTATGATAATATTATCTGGATATTGATAATGTTATTCAGAAATTGGGTTTATCTTTTATCTTAATACATGTATATATATACTATTTAATGACTATTTAATCTCAGAGGGGACTGCTGATTAGTGAGGATACATTTCAAAGCACATTTTTGTAGCTTGACTCTTCATTCATAGATTCAAAGCAGCTCTCATGAGCCTGAAGCTTGTGCGATCGCATCAAGCACATAATTTAGTTTCCATGCATCATTTTTCTTATTAAGTCCTGGTAACAGTTTTTTTTTTTTTTTTTTTTAACCGTATTTAATCAAGGGCAATTCACTGAGAGGACGCCTCTCTTTTGTAGGAACACACTGATCACAGTTCCTCACCTGGAAGCTGGCCAGTGCAACGATAGGTTTGTCTGCTGGCCAGTGATAAGCTCTAATGGAGCAGTGGGGTTAAGGGCCTTGCTCAAGGGCACCGGCGACCTTCTGGTCACAACTCACTTCTCTAACTTTTATAGTGAATAGAGAATTGGGAAGCCACTGGTCTCCTCCTCCATGTTTCCTTCTCCTTCTTTGCTTAAATCCGCTATTCAGTATTCAGCAAAGAAGAAAACAACGCACATGACTGGCTGTCACTCCTGCATGTCCTTAAATAAATCGAGGCTCTCTCATCTTCCCCATGTCCTTGAGTCCTGGTGGTGGATTGATGTTTTTCAATGTTTAATTCTTAATGAATGGGATCCTGCCAGGAGAAAGGTTAACTCTTGTAAATGTCTATTTCCCATGTCCACAACTGAGCCAATGAGAGCCTTCATGCTTTATGTTGGGAAGATCATCTTACTGTGCCAGAGCCTTAATGAAACAAATGTGGAGACGGCTGCAGAACGGATCATCTGGTCTGCAACTAACAATTATCTTCAGCGTCGGTTAATCAGCTGAATCAGCGATTAATCTTTCACCTAGAAAAAAATCAGAAAATCAGTACACTAACACCAAGAACTGAAGTCATCTCTTCAAAAGAAAGCTGGCGGAAAAAACAACATTTCTTCCCAGTGGGTTTTGGAAAGATGTGACATCTCTGGTATTGGGGAGATGTGTCGGGATGATTCAAAGCTTAGCTGTTTCTCCCTTGATGGAGAGTCGAGTAAAAGAGAGGTTTGACTTGACAGCAGGCTGGAGTGAACAATACCAGTGAAATAGTAAATAGTTAAAGGGACTTTGCTTGACATTTGACAGATGACGCGTTGCTTTGATTATCGTGATAAACACGAAGATGTGACAACGTCCCATCAACAGCTTCATTTGTTCGTGTCAGTTGCCAGTTCAGTGTGTCTGCATGCACCCATATTTCTCTCTGTAGTGCCTCACCCTCCTCTGCCGTATTTACTACCCTACCATTAATGATGTAAACACACCATCACTCCTACGTCTACGTGCAATTTACATCAGTTTTGATTGAACCAACACCAACTGGAGGCCCTTTCCAGTTTTCCCAATAAAGCTTATTTTCATCCTCATTATCAAAGCCAAGGTGAGGCCGTCTGGGTGAGTTTCAGTCAAAAGCATCTTCTTACACATCTCTCCTTTACTGTGTATCACCCCTCATGCCTCCTCACACCCTCCTATTTGCTTCTTATGAATTTCAGTCTGTCTGTACTTGAAAGGCTCGTTCAATGAGCCTGTGGCGCTTCAAAGGCCTTCATCTCCTTTTCCACATCAGTCATTTGCACAGACCAAATGAAGTGGACCTCTGGACAGCAATCAAGCTGGCCAACAGATGGAATCTGACAAGTTTCCTCTCTTTATGATGATGACTTCACACTCGAAGAGAAGAATGGACGCAGGACACAAATATCTCAGGCTAGCCAGTGAGCATGTGTGTCTGTGCACGTGACGATGTGCCCGTGAAGCAGAGGCGTGCAAATGCATTGCAGATTTTCTGCACTGACAACAGGCACCTTTTAGGTTTTTTAAGGCGGTCATTGTCAGCTTTAAATGTTAATATGTTTATGAGATAGTCCTAACAGGCATTAACGTTAGCCTCTGCTACAGTAGATGTAACTTACAAAGGAGATGTAGGCATTTCCTACGTAGGAGGATATAAAAGTATAAAGGGTGCTTGTTGATGAATGTCATTTTGGGAAGAGGGGATGTGTGCAATTGGTCGAGTAGTAGCCTCGCTAGCTGGCACTAGAAATACTAGTCGCTTAAACTATCATTTTATTAATGTGCACATTTAAATTCCAGAATAATGTGTAATTCACTATACCCAGTATAGGGTAAAGTGCCGAACACTTCAGCAGCATTTAAGATACTATCAGTCAACCAGTCAAATTTCAAACCTCTGTTTTAAATGTCACAGAAATTAGTCATTAGAAACATTGCTAGTGTACCCACATTACCCATTTTTACTCATGTTAGGGACAAAAAGTCAGGATAAACTGGTTTGTTCTTGCGCTCCAGAAAGTCTTTCAGGTGCATGAGATCATGAATTCTGACTGTGAGTACAAGTTATTGTCGTTGTAGATGAGATAAGACTTTATTCATCTCACAATGGAGAAATTCACTCTTACAGAAGCTCTTCAGAACACACGGGGGGGGGGGGGGGGGGGGGGTGCAAACAGCAAATGGAGGTGCAAATAAGAACAATAGGAACAATAAGGTGCAAAATAAGAACAATAAGGGTGCGAAAAAGAACAGTAGAGGGGTTTTTTTTACATGCGTTTAAAAAAAATCTGTCTCTTTCAAGTACCCCAACTGAATGAAAAAGCTACTGACAGAGTTGTTGAAGATTACAAACTCTTGTCTCCCACACTAGATCCTACCTAGATCATCTAACAAGATTAACAGGAAGGTTCAGTATCAATGACAAAAATAACAAATTCCCAATTTAACATCTCTGTTCAGCTCAGGTAAAAAAAAAAAAAAAAAAATGAATCACACATTTACACAATTGCTAGTTAAATGAGGTCGTAAGGTTCATTGTATTAAGTGAAAGCCTATTGTGCCCCGCTGCAGCCTGTTTTTATGTCCCCAGCACAAGAAGGGGAAAAAAGGATACTGGACAATCCAGCATGCCTCAGAGTCAACAGCCAATAGGCAGCCAGAACACAGAGTCAAAGGCTAGATAGGAAGTGAAGGCAGCTATGTGCATTGGCAGCGGATGCGATGTACCGCAGATCTATCTCGTGTTGTCTTCAGTGCTGACTTCAGTGAGGCTCACTGGCATGCGATCTGTTTTGTGCTTTGTACCAGTCTGGATAGGATTTCATCATCCTGTTGTGATGGGATCATCTCATACGGGACATTTGGCTCACAGATAATCTTGCTTATGTGTGCCAATGATGAGTCATGTGGATTATTTTACCCCACCCGATCTGTTCCGGTTATTTGTCTGCAAAGATTGTAGGGGAAAAAAAGAGTTTTGTCGAGGGAGTTTCACACTTTCACAAAGAAAAAAAGTGTTTGCAACACTTTTGTGATATCAGATGAATAAAAGTAGGTGAAAAGTATTCCTCACACAGTGCAGTTATGTATTAATAGTGCTGTTGCTGTTGTGCCGTTCGCACTGAATCACTGATTATTTTAGGTTATCACAAACCAGTTGGTACTGTGAACATGAGTTACCTTGTTTTAATGGGACAGTTCACCCAAATAATGATGAAAGAAAGCACATTTCTCACCTACCTTTAGTGGCATCTAGCATCACTGTCATTAAGTGTTAACCCTTAAACACTCAAAAACATCCAGCCTATCCTACTAGACAAAAAAAGCCATATAGGTTGGCCTTGTAAATATTACTTACATTTATTGTGCCCTCTAGTGGCCATGGTAATAATGACAGGCACAAAGGAAGTCAGGTGATGTAGTACAAAGAGCAAGAAAGCCCTTATATGGAGTAAGGGGGGCTGGATGGATGACTCAAACAAACAGAGGAACACAAAAGTCAACACTGACCCATTTTAAATGACATAATGTTCTTATGTTACACCACGTACACAACAGTAATGGGCATATTTTAACCCGTGATCTTTTCCAGAAACTAAACAAGTAGCTTTACTGCCTAAACCTTAGCAAACTGTGACCGTTTCCCAACTTTTGGCAATCGACCTGGCTCATTTAGGCACAAGGTTGTTGTGGCCCAGCAGACTCAGAGTCTAAAAGCCCAGATATTGGGATTTAGAAGCTGAAACTCGCTCCCCCAAACATCTGCTCATCACCCTGCGGAATTCTCTCACCTGAGATTTCACATGTCGTATCCCGTCACTGGAATGAATGCCAAGGTGTCCCCTCTGCTCTGTCTCCGCTTGCAGCCCCTCCTTTGACGAGGAACTCTCCCCTCGGCCCAAGGGGAAGAAGAAGAAGAGAAAGTCCGATCGGAGGAGGAAAAGGAAAAGGTCAGTTCCCAAAATGAGATGACTCTGCGCTGAGGTGTATTGTTGGACACCTGTTGTTGCATTTCCTGAAAATAAATACATGGAGAGGAGTGCTTGGTGCTCACTAGAGTTCCTGTTTATCTGTTCTCCCGCTTTAGGTCTCCTTCCCACAGCCTGTCACCACTGAGGAAGAAGAAAAAGAAGAAGAAGAAGAGCTCCAAGAAAAGCAAGCGGCATAGGTAGCTCTTGCTTTCTATGACAATATTAGAAAAATGGCATAACATGTATTTTTAGGTGACCGAAATCATCTTTTTCCCCTATTCCAGGTATACCTCCAGGAAGTCAAAACACAGGTACGTTTATGGTTATTGCAAAGGTTTGTATGTAACATTAGCGTGTCTAGTGGCTGTGTTTCTAAAGGTTAAAATATTTTAAAGAATGAAAAACAGTTCTCACCTGGATACATTTCTGTCCTAAATGTGGTGTGACATTTAGTGTCTGCTAAGACTGCAGGATTTCCAGCTCAGAGGCCCCTGTCCTTTCCAGTGTGTATCAGTCAGAAAGCAGGCTGTCTGTGCAGGCTTTGTCAGTCTTAATGCTCCTCCCTCATGACTCTGCTCTCTTTCATCCCACCAGCTCTTCAAGTTTAAAACATAAGAGGAAGGATGAGCGCAAGCACAAGAAAAGGTCAGTCTGTGATTGTTGCATCAGAATCATGT